>NC_056583.1:25987823-25990335 GCF_018340385.1 Cyprinus carpio
ATATATATTATTATAATAATATTTAACAATCTCATATATCTATCTACACCCATTTAGACGCCCATTATAATATTAATATATATTATTATATTAATATTTAACAATCTCATATATCCATCTACACCCATTATAATATTAATATATATTATTATATTAATATTTAACAATCTCATATATCTATCTACACTCACTTAGACACCCATTATAATATTAATATATATTATTATATTAATATTTAACAATCTCATATATCTATCTACACTCACTTAGACACCCATTACAATATTAATATATATTATTATATTAATATTTAACAATCTCATATATCTATCTACACTCACTTAGACACCCATTACAATATTAATATATATTATTATATTAATATTTAACAATCTCATATATCCATCTACACCCATTATAATATTAATATATATTATTATATTAATATTTAACAATCTCATATATCCATCTACACCCATTATAATATTAATATATATTATTATATTAATATTTTAACAATCTCATATATCTATCTACACTCACTTAGACACCCATTATAATATTAATATATATTATTATATTAATATTTAACAATCTCATATATCTATCTACACTCACTTAGACACCCCATTACAATATTAATATATATTATATAGAATATAAACAATTCCATTTAATCTACACTCCATTAGACCCGAGTACATATATCTATCTACACTCACTTAGTTACAATCCATTACAATATTAATATTATATTATTATATTAATATTTTAACAATCTCATATATCCATCTACACCCATTATAATATTAATATATATTATTATATTAATATTTAACAATCTCATATATCCATCTACACCCATTATAATATTAATATATATTATTATATAATATTTAACAATCTCATATATCTATCTACACTCACTTAGACACCCATTATAAATATTAATATATATTATTATATTAATATTTAACAATCTCATATATCTATCTACACTCACTTAGACACCCATTATAATATTAATATATATTAGATTAATATTAATATTTAACAATCTCATGATATCTATCTACACATAACTTAGACACCATTACAATATTAATATATATTATTATAATAATATTTAATTTAGACAATCTCATATATCCATCTACACCCATTATAATATTAATATATATTATAATATTAATATTTAAAAATCTCATATATCCATCTACACCCATTTAGACACCCATTATAATATAAATATATATTATTATATTAATATTTAACAATCTCATATATCTATACCCATTTAGACGCTCATTATAATATTAATATATATTTTTATATTAATATTTAACAATCTCATATATCTATCTATACCCACTTAGACACCCATTATAATATAAATATATATTATTATATTAATATTTAACAATCTCATATATCCATCTACACCCATTATAATATTAATATATATTATTATAATAATATTTAACAATCTCATATATCTATCTATTTACACCCACTTAGACACCCATTATAATATAAATATATATATTATATAATATTTAACACACTCTATATATCCATCTACACCCATTATAATATTAATATATATTATTATAATAATATTTAACAATCTCATACATCTATCTACACCCATTTACACACCCATTATAATATTAATACATATTAATTTTTAGTGACATGCATAAGCACACGGCTAAAACCACCAGAATATCTGTGACTTTCCCACAAACCACCAGGTGAAGATTCAGGGCAGTTACTGCAATTCATTACTGACCACAATCCCGTCCAAAACAACCAAACACACTCTGCTTAGCCTCAGAACTAGTAACCCATTATTTAGAGAGCTGAATGTTAGAGAAGGGGTTAATCAAACCCCACACACCCTCAGAAGAACCAGAGACGTTCCTCTTACCTCACAGAGCTGAAGAAACAGAGACAAACGCAGTCACTTCATGATGCGCTGAACACGAAGAAACAACATCTCAGAGAATAACACAAGTCACACTCACCTGAGACTTTGTGGCCCGGCGTCATGGGATTACTGAAGCTGTTCAAGTCCCAGATGTATATCTCTGAATCGCTGGCTCCGGAGGCGACGAGGTTACTCTGATGCGGAGGAAACACACTTGTGTTTGTGAAAGCGGCAGCGGACGTGACGGGATCTGAAGCGCGAGTCTGAGCTCTACCTGGAAGCGGTTGTAGTCGAGTGCGCGCACGGGGCCCGTGTGTTTGTGGGACTGTCCGATCACGGCGTCCTCTCCCGCGCAGAGAATAGCGTCGGGGCTGAAGACGGTGACGCTTCCGCTCTCACTGCCTCCGATGAGCCGCCCGGACGAGCCCTCCGGATCAAACGCCACCCAGATCAGACTGTGAAACCTGAACAAAACACAAGATACAGCTAGACGTCTTTACAAACAAGCACACTTAGAAACTCCAGAAGGACACCAAAGAACCGAATGATATAAAGTGCTCATATAAGCACACTAACAGCAAA
>NC_056583.1:25990859-25991169 GCF_018340385.1 Cyprinus carpio
ACCACTGATTGGCTGTCGGCAGCTCGTAAATCACCTGAAACACCCAGAGACAGGGCATGATGGACAGCACAGGTGCAATGCGACCCAAAGATCCTACACTGATGGATTTCTATGGGTTTATTAATTACTAATCTGACAAACTACAGATTTATTACATATTATATAATGTATTATTTAGGTAATTTTATTGTATTATCATCATAAATAGGTTTGTTAAATTATATTAAAACTAATACATTTTATTCATTATATTGTATAATATTATTGCATATTTTGCATAACATATTTTGCATAATGCATATTCAATGCA
>NC_056583.1:25991374-26003874 GCF_018340385.1 Cyprinus carpio
AAATAGATCTGCTAACTTATACATTATTATTCATTCTACAATTTAACAACAACAATAAAATGTATAATTATTTATTGTGGGATTTAACAGGCCTAATTTACTAATAAATAAGTAAATAAATTATTAAGTTTAAAATAAGTTTTAGTACTATTATTGCTTAAAACTATCTCTTATTTTCTGCCTACATTGCTTCTTCGTGGATTTTTCTTTACAATTTAGTCAGGCCTTAACAGACGCTGGTTCCCCCATACATAGGCTTTTAAAAAATTAGGCACACTTCTTTTAAAACAAAAATTTCATAATCCTAATAGTGTAATACTTTATAAATAGACTTCCCGACGATGACATGAGTGACCGTTCTTGTTATTGAAACAGTATTCAATATTGCGCGCAAGGGTTGGTGATAGACACTTTACACAAAGATGGCGAAACGATGTTTCCGTGTAGTCCAGTAGCATTGGTTCATGGTTACAGCTCTTCGTCTCCGGACCACCTCCGTCCGGGTGTGTGGCGTTTCCGCGTACGTCGCGAGCCGGATTGCGTCTGCTTGGCCGGCTTGGGTGCTGTCTGGCATGCAGGCGTCTGTGCTCGGCTGTGAGCAGCGCGCTCGGGGGGGTCTCAGGCACAGGTGATCACTCGCGCAGGCTCGGTACGGTTGTGCAGTACTGACATGGACACCGCGGTGTGGCTCTCGCGTGGGGAAGAAAATGGACACGAGACTGTCGTGCCTCGTGAGACGGGTGACCGGTGGACACGGGGCCCTGTCGCGAGGGTGAAATCCTGGGCCTGAAGCCAGGAGAGCTGAGTGGCCACTTCTGGATGCCACAACATCCCCGAGCAGTGCATCTGACACACCACACAGACACAGACACAGACACCGACCCGACACAGTACACACACACACACACAGACACACACACAACACACACCAGACACCGACACAGACACGGCACACGCACGCATCTGGTGACCGGGTAGGTCTTCGCTGCCGCTGAAGCCAGGAGCGCTGAGTGGCCACTTTCGGGCATGCCACAACAGTCCCCGAGCAGGGTGCAATCTGACACACACACACAGACACAAGACACAGACCAGACACAGACACATGACACACACACACACCGACACACACATTACCGCCTACATACACTACCAGCTAGACACAACACAGACACAGACACAGACACACACAACAACACACCCACAACCCCACACAGACACAGACACAGACACAGACACGACGCTCAGACACCACACAAAACAAAACAGAAACCCACAAACCGACCCAAAACCGACAACACCAAGCTAACACCTGTGGATCACAGACAACACTCGAAGGTTGTCCACACACACACGTAACACAGCAGCAGCGCGCGCAAAACACAGAAACACCGACCACGACACACAGACACAGACACACACAATCAACACACACGTAACGAACAAACGACTGAAACACACACACACCGAGACACACACACAGACACCACACAGACGCAACACACAGACACAAATAACAGCACACACCAGAAACATGCCACTAAGAAAAACGCGCACCCCACTTCTCTACATGACACAACAACAAAGCCACGACTCCATACACGCACACGACACGCACACACCCGACCAACACACAAGACAAAAAACACTCAAACAACAGCATCTAACGAGCCTCACGAAGGGTGCTACAAAATACAACGCAGTAACTCAGTAACCACAATACACGAGCAAGCAAGCCCTCACACAGCATTCAAACAACACCACCACACAAAACCAGACCAAACAGCACCCCAAAAGCAACACGCACACAAACACCCCCAAACAACCAAACACACACAAAACCCAAACAAACAAAACCAAAAAAAAAAACAGACCCCAGACACAAACCAAAAAACAAAAAACCAAAAACCACAACACAAAAAACACAAAAAAAAAACAAACCAAAAAAGCAATAACACACAAAAACACACACCGACACACCACCCTCACATGGGCTCCGGGGGCAAAAAAAAAAAAACCCCCACACCCAAAACACACAAAACCACAAAAAAACGCCACCCAAACAAAAAAAAAAACAAAAAACAAACACCAACCAAACAGAACGCCAACAACGTTAGCGAAAAGACACAAACACACAAAACCCCCCACCAAACCCAACAAAATAACCGAGCAACACCCAAAACACTCAAGCCAAACAAACCAAAAGAAAAACCACCACCAAACAACAAAAGCAACAAAACACACAACAAACACAAAACAAAAAAAACTCCCCACACACACCCCCCACCAAAAACAACCACACTAACACCACAAGCACCCCCCAACAAAAAAAAACAAACAAAAAACACGACAACAAAAACAAAAAAAAACAAAAAAAACCGCAACACCACAAAGTCACACAAAAAAAAAAAAGAAAAATACAGAACAAACCCACAGGCCCCCCCCCAAAATACAACCAAAAAAAAAAAACACATGAAACCACACAACACAAAAACACACAGACAACACCCACACAGACACACAACAACACACATGAGACCACCACACAGAGCACACACAGACACACACACAACACGGAACCCCACACACACGCACACCATAGACACACACAGACACCATGATACCCACACTGCAACACACACACACACAGGATCTACTATCACACATCACAGCTGCCCTCAAGAACGCCTATCACAATGCGGTAACTTGCGCGTGTCTCTGCTTTCTATATGAAGTTGCATTGGTATCTGCTAACTGCGTACTAAACATTTATGTGAATCTCTGCTAAACTCCAGAATACACCTACAACAATGCCTGTGACATCCGTATAGTACAATTAGTTTATTACCTATAAACCGTCTTTGTGCATATAACTTTCGGCATAATTTAGGTAAAGCCCAGTGTAAACTTACTATTCATGACCAATTACAACACCAGATTTCGCTCCCAGATTGTCGCATTACTACAATTCAAATACAAAATCTATTTATGCATTGCTGTAAAATAAATAATTATTTTCTTTAACAAAAAAACTAAAATCAACTTAACAGCATATTCTTTACTTCTTTATAGAATTTTACTTTAGTAATTTTATATTATTTTTTATTGTTTAATATCTTTTGTCATATTATCTTTCATAAATAGGTCCTGTTAAATTATACTAAAATAATACACATTTTATATTTTATTTTTTACATTTTATTCATTGTCTAGTGTATCATCTTATTTGTTCTATAATTTAACAACAATCAATTATACTAAAATACATTATACCTGAGAAAAGCTAAATATCTCCTAATTACACAAAATAAATAAATAAAATTTATTTATAATTCACTTTATAATAAATAAGCTATTATGTTATATTATATTGTTAGATTTTATTTATTATTATTTATTCTACATTTAATAACAATATTCATGTGATTGTACTATACATTAGACTCACCTATACATGAAAATATATAATACATTTTATTTTATTCATCTTATTTTATAAATTTATTCTATTGCTATAATAATGCAGTAATCATCGCAGATATTTACGGCTCTAATGTTTTAAGACATTAAGACATTCGCACTACTATTGGTTAATCGACAACCTTACTGCTATATTTTTTTCCGTTCCATACTTCTCCAAAGAAACTTGGTCTATAACTGTTATATAGATATTTATATATATTATAGTACGTATACGCTACTATTGAACTCTACTAGTAAGTATCGACATGAGTACGAGACATACAGTCACGTGATATATATGAATCTACTCACATACTAGGGTGCACTACATATGATGTATATTTCTACTAGTATTAGGGTATTTACTTTCATACTTATATTAGCATATAAACCCGTTCCATCTATATCATTGCTATGGGTGCACCGGCTCCTGTGATATAATAGTATCTATATAATGAATAGACTATATGACTGACCACACACGGAGACCACACCGTACATATATAGCTACAGTAGTATATACATACATACACACATACATATATTATATACCACACACACCCACCACTGTCATAGTTAAAAAGTACTGTTTGCACTGAGTTATTATTTTAAAGTCGAAAATAATTCTCACGCTTTCCTTTCACTTTCTTCATGCAGAAACTCACGATTCTTGTGTTTATAGCGTTGGAGTTTTGGGTGAAATCTGAGGCAAACAGATTGAGGTGATGTCCTCACCCGCCTGTTGCTGTGGTCACTGATTTTGATGAATGTCTCGTTTCTTTCCTCCTCAGATCCCAGAGACGAGCGCTTCCCGCTGGGTTAGCAGACGCATAGTATGTGCTGCACCTGATCTCGTCTCCCAGCAGCCCACCAACTTGCGACGCTCACCGTTCCTCCGCCGGCTACAACACAGCACACACACACACACACACACCACACAACACGATCACGAAGAGATGCCACAACACCTGAAGCACCTCAAAACCCAGAAAAACAGAACCGCCTCAGAACTGCATTTTTTCCAGCTAGAAACCCATTGTCTTAGTGAGCTGAGCGTTTAGAGAGAGGTTAATCCAAATCCCAAACATTATAATAATAACATGTTTAAAATATACATTTAAAGTTTTAATTTTATTTTAAAATATATACTTTAATATTTAGTGACCTCTTAGATAGATATATATATCCCACTATAGCCCCCCCATTATAATATTAAAAAAATTTAAATATTATTATTTAATAGACCTTCATATATTTCTCCTGATACTCCATTTAGCCATCCAATTTACAATATTAAAATCTACATATTTTACGGATAGTTTAATGTTACCTCATAACATCTAGCATATCTGTATTTAGACACACCCATTACAGCATTAAAAGTATATTAATTTTTCATATTATAGTGACCCTCTAACTATATCAAATACCTGATTAAGTTTAGCCACCCATTATAGTTAAAATATATATTTTAATATTTAGTGACCGAGTCTACATATCTATAGACCCAATATTAAGAATATATCAACTTTACTATTTATGAACTTCATATATCTATTTAGCACACCTGAACATAGTGCCATCCTCATAGATCTAGTAATAGCAATTTAGCCATCCATCATAATATCAACATACGGTACACATTTTAATATTTAATGACATCATATATCTAGATTAGCACATATTATATATAACATATTAAAATTTTAATATTTAGTGATCTCATACATTATTATAACCAATTTAGCAACCTCCATGTTGTTAATATAAAAAAAAACAATGGTTTAATAGTTAATATCTCTCTGGGTGCCTATTCGTAGACACACAATTATAAAGTATTATAATATCTTATTTATAATAATATTTAACAATCCTCATATAATCTATCTACACCCTTATTTAGAACGCCTCATTATAATATTAATATATATTATTATTTTAATATTTAACAATCTCATGATATCCATCTACACCCATTATAATATTAAGGGGTGGTCTATGTATATTATATATTACGTCTTTAATTCAATCTCATATATCTATCTACACTCACTTAGACACCCCATTATAAATAGTACACTATATATTTGGTATATTAGATAGTTTAACAATCTCATATATCTATCTACACTACCTTAGTGACACCCATTACAACGATAAAGCATACTTCTTCCATATTATATTACAGGATTTCATGACAATTTCCACCGCTATCATGTGACTAGGCCTCCACTCACTTACTGCGCACTCAGCCCGATGGGACATAGGTTGTCTAGATCTTATAGTGTGGAGCTAAGAACGCACATCTAATATTTACAATCTCAGAGGTAATCCCCATTCCATGACACCGCGATGTCGGTATTAAGATATATATGATAGTAATATTAAACATATCTCATATTATCCATCTACACCCGGTAGAATATTAAGATAGTATATTATGAATTATATTTAACAATCTCATATATCTTATCGACACGCCCTCTAGCCACACCCATTTATAAATATTAATATAGATAGTATTTAATATTACTATGTAAACAATCTCATATATCTATCTACACTCACTTAGACACCCCATTATAATATTTAATATATATTATTATATTAATATTTAACAATCTCATATATCTACATAACACTCACTTAGACACCCATTACATATTAACATATATATTGATTATATTATAATATTGAAACAATCTCATATATGACTATCGACACTCACTTAGACACCCATTACAATGATTAATATATATTATTATATTAATATTTAACAATCTCATATATCCATCTACAACCCATTATTATATTAATATATATGATTTATGATTAATGAGTTAACAATCTCATATATCCATCTACACCCAGTAAATATATAATATATATTATTATTAATATTTAACAATCTCATATATCCTATCATACACTCACTTAGACAACCCCATTATAATATTAATATATATTATTATATTAATATTTAACAATCTCATATATCTATCCGTACACTCACTTAGACACCCATTATAGTATTTAATATATATTATTCTATTGAATATTTTAACAATCTCATATATCTATCTACACTCACTTAGACACCCATTACAATTAAGTATATATTATTATATTAATTTAACAATCTCATAGAACTTCCCATCGACACGCCCATTAATAATAATAACATATTATATATTAAACACTATTTAACAATCTCATATATCTAGCCTACACCACACTTTACAATATTACTATACTCTTAAGATAATTAAATATTTAACCATATCGACATCTCCATGTCTAAGAACCCATTATAATTAATATAATATTATTATATTAATATTTAACAATCTCATATATCTATCTACACCCATTAGACACCCATTATACGTATAAATATTATATTTTATTTACCAATCTCATATTTAACAATCTCCATCATATATCTATAATAATAGTTTAACCCATTTAGACGCTCATTATAATATTAATATAATTATTATATTAATATTTAACAATCTCATATATCTGAATCTCCACCCATATTTATATCGATATACTATATGATTATACATTACATATTCTCTCTATATCGCGCCCATCAGTAGACATACCTCACATTATAATAATATGAATATATATTATTATATTAACAATATTTAACCCCCATTCTCATATATCTGATCTACATCCCAACATCCTATACACCCATATTTAATATAAATATATATTATGATAATAATATTTAACAATCTCATATATCTATCTTATACCCACTTAGACACCCCATTATAATAAAAATATATATTATTATATTAATATTTAACAATCTTATACCCACCTCTACACCCATTATAATATTAATATAATACTTATTATAATAATATTTAACAATCTCATACATCTATCTACACCCATTTACACACCCATTATAATATTAATACATATTAATTTTTAGTGACATGCATAAGCACACGGCTAAAACCACCAGAATATCTGTGACTTTCCCACAAACCACCAGGTGAAGATTCAGGGCAGTTACTACTGCAATTCATTACTGACCACGCAATTCCATACCACGTCCAAAACAACCAAACACACTCTGCTCACACACACAAATAAGAACCAGAGACTAGTAACCCATTATTTAGAGAGCTGAATGTTAGAGAAGGGGTTAATCAAACCCCACACACCCTCAGAAGAACCAGAGACGATTCCTCTTCTTGACCTCACAGAGCTGAAGAGAACAGAGACAAACGCAGTCACTTCATGATGCGCTGAACACGAAGAAACAACATCTCAGAGAATAACACAAGTCACACTCACCTGAGACTTTGTGCCCGGCGTCATGGGATTACTGAAGCTGTTCAAGTCCCAGATGTATATCTCTGAATCGCTGGCTCCGGAGGCGACGAGGTTACTCTGATGCGGAGGAAACAATGCACTTGTGTTTGTGAAAGCGGCAGCGCGACGTGACGGGATCTGAAAGCGCGAGTCTGAGCTCTACCTTGAAAGCGGTGTAGTCGGAGTGCGCGCACGGGACCCGTGTGTTTGTGGGACTGTCCGATCACGGCGTCCTCTCCCGCGCAGAGAATAGCGTCAGGGCTGAAGACGTGTGACGCTTCCGCTTCTCACTGCCTCCGATGAGCCGCCCGGGACGAGCCCTCCGGATCAAATCAGACTGTGAAACCTGCAGAAAACACACACAAAAATCACCAAGATACAGCTAGACGTCTTTACAAACAAGCACACTTAGAAACTCCAGAAGGACACCAAAGAACCGAATGATATAAAGTGCTCATATAAGCACACATGAAAGAAAAAACTAACAGCAAAGAGCTTTTTTAAATTTTAGAAAAGTCAGGTTGCAATACCGAACAGGACCACATGGAGATGCCCCAAAAAAAAAAAGTTATATATATATATTATACAAAACCTTAAGTGTCAGTTTTCTGAAATTGAGATTTATGCATCATAAAATGCATAAAATGCATCAGTTTCCACAAAAATATTGTGCAGCAAATCATAATATTAGAATGATTTCTGAAGATCATGTGACACTGAAGACTGGAGTAATGATGCTGAAAATACAGCTGCACATCACAGAAATAAATTACAGATTAACAGAGATTCACACAGAAAACACTTATTTGAAACTGTAATAATATTTCACTATTTTTAACATATTTTTGATCAAATAAATGCAACCTTGGTGAACACAAGAGCTTTTAATACTATTTTTATTCACTGATATGTGGAGCACAAAACCAGTCATAAGGGTCAATTTCTCAAAATTGAGATTTATGCATCATCTGAAGCTGAATAAATAATCTCTCTCCATGATGTATTGGTTTGTTAGGGAGGACAATATTTTGTCTGAGATACAATACTATTTGAAATCTGGAATCTGAGGGTAGCAACAAAAAATCTAAATATTGAGAAAAATCAATCTTTAAAAGTTGTTCAAAATGATAAGTTGCTTAGCAATGCATATTACTAATCAATAAATTACAGTTTTGATATGATATATTTTACAGTAAGAAATTTACTAAATATCTTCATGGAACATGATCTTTACTTAATATCCTAATAATTTTTGGCATAAAAGAGAAATGTATAATTGTGACCCATACAATGTATTGTTGTCTATTGCTACAAAATATACCTGTGCTACTTATGACTGCTTCTGTGCTGAAGGGAGCACCGGTACACACTCCTAGCGAAACAAATGAATACATGTCGAAACCCGAGAGGAAACACTGTTTTATAGACATCTAGCGAAACAAATGAATACATGTCGAAACCCGAGAGGAAACACTGGAAATCCCATTTTTGTGTAAATCTGATAACAGTTGAGTGAGAGTGACACGCGTCAGAAACATGTTGACACAGGCGTGTTTGTGTGTGTTAGATCACACGTAAGACACAACACCTACTCACTAAAGCTGAACCTCTCTATACTAAACCTGCTGTTAAACCGGGAAATGTTTCCACTACAGTTCATCAATCGCCACCGAGGGAAGATGCTATTAATATAAAACTAAATACACCTTCAGAGAAGAGACTCCAGCACACTGTAACTCCACCACCTCGTGTTAAAACTTGAATGTTTCAGTACAGTTCAGTGCAGAGAGAGAACGTAATAAACATCCAAACACACCCTCTTTTGTTAACCCCTCCCTGTCTAGCTTGTACTAATCTGAACAACGTCTGTGTTTATTAGCCTCTTTAGGATCAACTGTAAATAAACATCATTTTGGATAAAATTAATAAATGCTACAAAAGTTTTTGATTTCAAATAATCGTGTTCTTTTGAACTTTCAGAATCCTGAAAAGTAAAATGCATCACAGTTTCCACACAAATATAGTGCAGC
Organism: Cyprinus carpio; assembly: GCF_018340385.1. Taxonomy (NCBI): domain Eukaryota; kingdom Metazoa; phylum Chordata; class Actinopteri; order Cypriniformes; family Cyprinidae; genus Cyprinus; species Cyprinus carpio. Next base: position 26,001,205 of record NC_056583.1, read on the forward strand.
ACAACTGTGTTCAACATTGATAATAATCAGAAATGTTTCTTGAGCAGCAGATCATATATTAGAATGATTTCTGAAGATCATGTGACACTGAAGACTGGAATAAATACTCAAAAAACACATCCGCATCACAAAAAAAAAAAATAATATAATAAAAAACAACCACATAGAAAACAGCTTTTTAAATTATAATAATATTTTACAATTTTATAGTATTTTTAATCAAATAAATGCAGCCTCGGTGAGCAGAACAGGTTATAAATGGTTATAATGTCCTCCCCTGACCTGTTGGAAGTGGGCAGGGTTCCTCTGAGCTTCATGTCCAGGGATGTATCGGCGAAGTCCATCTCGGACGAAGATTCTCCAGAGAGCGCTGCTGGTGTTGACAGGTGACGCGTCCAGCTGCTGCGCCGCGGTCCCTGCGAAGAACACCAGAACCACACCAGCACTCATACCCCCCTAATAAAAAAACACACAAACAGACGACATGCGCAAGCACACACAGGTGCGCACTCACCTAAGGCCAGGTACGTGGGGTGCTGTGGCGCAGGACTCCACGCCTGTGTTGCAGCCCTCAGTATCTCCTTCACCCTCATCTTCCTCCGAAATCCTGAAGAGACAAGAGGAGACTATCTGACATGTCATCAACAACGTCAGAACCTGATAGTGACGTCATCTCGAGTTCAATAAAACACATTTCCGTGATAACCTTAACAGAAATCACTAAAACAGCAGCATAAACTCACGTATATGCACATGTTATGTCTTAGATTCGTATTATATATAGTCTAAAATTAATTTAGCATCTTTATGAAATAGATGCGTAATGTATGTCGCGTGGAGTTTATGCAATCACAGTTTATCTGTTGTTAGCGTTAGCATTAACCTGCTGCCCTCCACAAACACACGCGATCACACGCAATAAAACATCACGGGATCTCGAGCTGATCTTAAAAACGTCAGAACACCGTGAGTGTTGTGTGTGTACTTACGGTCGTTTGTGATTATTGGTCTCGTTTGTGTGTTGCTTGCGGAGAGTTTAGCGGCGCTACTCGCGCGTCACTCATGGGGAATGTAGTCCGCGGCGGAATTGTAGTCCAGTACGGCAGCCGGCGAGGGACAGAGTTTACGAAACGATAAAGACTCGAAATCTTCCCGACGCGATTTGTAGCTTTCTACTAATGCCATCATCGCTTAAAGTAAAAATGATAATTTAATTACATATAAAATAATAAAAACTAAAGCTAAACTCAAAACAAAAAATAATTAAAACAATATCCAATATATTTTTCAAAAGTCAAAAAAAAAAAAAAAAAAATAAATAAATAACGCTACATCCAAATTATATACAAATTATACTGTTTGGTGTTTAACCCTTAATGGTGTTCTTATTAACTGCATTTTATTTATACATTTTAGTTCAAGAACTGACTACTGACATCCCATCAGATGTAAAAAAAAAGATTGTTTAAAAACTATTGAAAATAAAATCATTAAAAGTTTAGGAAATATACTGTGTATGTTTATTATGTATATCTAAATACACACACATGCATGCATGTTTATATATATATATATATATATATATATATATATATATATATATATATACTATATATATATATGTAACATAAATTGTATTAAATATAAATTAAATTATATTAAATTATAAGTTTCTTCTGCTCAAGGCTGCATTTATTTGACCAAAAATACAGAAAAAATCAGTAATATAGTAAAATATTATTACCATTTAAAATAATTGTTTTAAATTTTAATATACTTTAAAATCTAATTTATTTCTGTGATGTGCAGCTGTATTTTCAGGATCATTAGTCTTCAGTGTCACATGATCTTCAGGAATCATAATAATATGATGATTTATTATCAATGTTGGAGACAGTTGTGCTGCTTAATATTTTTCGGAACTTGTGAAACTTTTTTCAGGAATTTTTGATGCAAAAAGAATAAAGTAAACAAGAACAGCGTTTATTTATAACAATACACGTTTCACACACAAAACCAAGAGATGAAAACAGACTACCTCAGTCACATCACAAGCAGACACATTCTAAGCATAAAAGCTTGTATTTTAGTTAACTAGTTTAATTATTATGAATGAATGAAACCTGTAATCTGAATAAAAATGTAAGACATGATGAAAAATACACTAATTCATTCGTTCGTTCATTCCAAGAGAATTAAAAATAAATTTCTCTGTCAACGCTGCAGTTCTTCTCGACATCCACAAGATGGCAACATTGTTAGCATAACTGTTTTTTATTAGTAGTAGTTTTTTTTTGTTTCATTTTATGTATTTTTACAGTCATATTCTGTAAATTATGAATTTTATGTTAAGTCACAACAGTGATTTCAGTTTATTAGCTGCTTGTCAGTTCGATTTTATTTTTCACTGGAAATGTTTTGAATGTTATGAAAGCTTCAAAACTTATGATCTCATAAACTGAATACAAGACATTCCCGCGACCTTCAGACTGCCAAATTGTAGGCCAGCCAGTCTCACAGTACTACATTACCCATAATGCCCCGCCGCCCCCGCCGCCGCGTCACCGGCGCTCAGCGGAGCATCCCGAGTCTCGAGCGACGAGCAGAACGCGCAAATGATGATTTCTGGCGTTTTCGTTCGCTGCAGGTGATGGTTACAGGCCGAAGAGG
>NC_056583.1:26006374-26013874 GCF_018340385.1 Cyprinus carpio
CAACAATGAATCACTCACAGTAAGACCAGGAGCATGAGTTAGGAAAGTAAATAGAGTGGGTTTTGATCGTCATGTGGCTGTTTTGTTTGAATTCTTTCTCTTGAATGCAGATGGACTGAAAACAGCACTGTAGGAGAATAATAGCAGCGTCTATTAAAAATGCAAGTCATTGTGTTTAAAGCAGCGGCGGATGGCTTGAGAGGCGTCTGACGGTGTTATTGTGCTCTAATGCGTGTTGAATGACGGAAGGGCAACACCTCCTTTAGACTCGACATACGAGGTCAGACTGAGCCAAACACAAACACCCCATCAAATCCGAAGAGGATTGTTTTAGCCTTTAGTTCATGTCATACTATTTATCACTAATAACTCAACAAGAACATTTAAGGAGTTGCATGTAGAGACTTCTGTGTGCAGATCTATGCACTGAACAGACCTTCTCAAAAACATTTCACCGTGTAATTGTCGCTTCATCTTTCTCGTGAAACAGAAACGCTGCAGATGTTTGGGGCTGAATGAACTCTGATTAATTACTGCTTTTTTTAGAAGAGCTGAGACAGCGGTTCATTAAGGACTAATTTGAATCCAAACTGAGCAGATGAACATGAGTCATAAAGGAATAGTTCAACCAAGAATGAAAAGGTGCTCATCCTCAGATCATCCCAAATTAAATCTTCATCAGGTTTGTAGAAATGTAGCATTGCGTCAGTGTCTCTGCAGTGAATGGGTGCCGTCAGAATGAGAGTCCAAACAGCTGATAAAAACATCACAATAATCCACAAGTAATCCACAGCACTCCAGTCCATCAGTTAAACATCTGGAGAAGACAAAAGATGAAACACATCCAGCATTAAGATGTTTTTAACTAAAATACATAGAGTCTATAATCCATAATAACACTTCCTCCAGTGAAAAAGAGCATCTGCTGTTGTCTCTCACATCAAAATCCAGCCACATATTTGTTTAGAGCTGTTTAAACGCTGCTTGATCTGTGCAGATTTCTCTCTTGATTCACACCCAGAACACTTTTTCACTGGAGGAAGTGTTATTATGGATTTTATAGACTCTATGTATTTGAGTTATAAAAACATCTTAATGCTGTATGTGTTTCATCTTTTGTCTTCTCCAGATGTTAACTGATGGACTGGAGTGCTGTGGATTACTTGTGGATTATTGTGATGTTTTTATCAGCTGTTTGGACTCTCATTCTGACGGCACCCATTCACTGCAGAGCATCCATTGCTGAGACACTGATGCAGTGCTAAATTTCTACAAACCTGATGAAGAAACAAACTCATCCTGATCTCAGATGACCTGAGGATGATCACAATCTCAGCAGATTGTATTTTTAGGTGCACTATTCCTTTAATGCATTGTTGGGTTTTTGTTGATTATATCCTGATGGTGTTTAAAATCCTTTACTGCTGTATTGATGCAGCATGAGTGTGGTTTTAAATGTGAATATTTAGTCGGCGTGCAGAAGAGCGTAAAGCAGCTATTTCAGTCGTGTTTTAGGTTTATTTTTGCTTCTGTCTGACAGTATGTCATGCACACAGCCGGCTGTCTTCTCTAACAGCACCATGGGAGACGTTTCTTCCAAACGTCTGGTTGGGTCGCTCAGTCAGCACAGATCCTGAAGCTCGTGTATTTATGTGCAGAAAACATTTTACAAACAATTCGGTCAGTTATACAGTTCAGCATCATTATACAGAAGTCAATGTTCTTAAATCATTCTTTCAACTTTGTAGATCGTCTGATGGGGGTTCTGCTCATTTGTGCTTCGAATCTAATTTTTATGGATTGTCTTTATGATCTAATGAGACTCATTTCAGGTCAAGCACTGAATGTGTGTCCATGTTTGAGGAAGACACACAATTCGGCCGGAACATGAGTAGTATTAAATATATTCTCAGTCAGATTGAGAGTGAAGAACGGCTCTGTTCTCACAGCCAAACATCCCGTGGTGTTTCTGACATCAGTTTGTGTTCGAGCCGAACTTGAGCTGAATGTCCATTCATGTGCATTTGTTGAACTAGAGTCCGTAAGTTCACATGCGACAGTTATATAGATCATATTTACATGCACACTTGTTGTTGTGCAGTTGTGTAACCACTGGATATTCATATATATCTGCTTGTTTGAAATGAAAGATTGCTTTCAATAAGAGCTGCAACATACAGGCAGAAATGTGTTTTGGAGATAGATTCTTATGCAAATGAGCATAAAACAATACACAGATGATATTTTGGTCATGCATGAGAATTAATGAGATGAAATTGCTGTGCAGAATCAGTACAAATGCATCTGAGGGAAGAGAACGTGCATGCAAACGATGAAGGTCATTATGCTGATGACGTGTGTTGGTTGTGATTCAGACTAACACAGCAACGTGACGTCTCTGGACTGGAGATCCGTCCAGTGTTTGCAGGAGCAAATCGAGCGATCAGTGTGTCCAGGAATTAGAGCATGCTGGGTAACGGAGAGCGACTGGTTTGGACTTGTGTGTCGACTGTCCAAACTTTAATTTATTTGTACAATGCAAATATTAGAGCTGATTGATTATGGCAAAAATTGTAATAACAGTTACTGAAAAATTATGTAACATGACTCTTTGAAACATCATTCAATTAAGTAAAAAAACACTTCTAAAGCAGATTTCCTTTAACTTGAAATACAATTAATCTGAAAACAAATAAAAAATCAATGTAAAAATTTAACAAATAAATATTATATATTAATATATATATATATATATATATATATTTACATAATATATATGCAGTATATTGTTATATCTCTATCATTATAAAAAGTGCTAAATAAATACAATTAATATTTTATATATATAATATATATATAAAAAGTATTTATTTGTTTCATTTTTACATAGATATATATATATATATATATATATATATATATATATATATATATATAAAAAGTATTTATTTGTTTCATTTTTACATAGATTTTTTATTTGTTTTTCAGTTTAATTGTATTTCAAGCTAAAGGAAATCTGCTTTAAAAGTGTTTTTTAAATATTTTATTTATATATTTAAATAAATTAAATCATTGTACCTCAACTATTAAAAAGATACAATACATTTTTTTACAATTATTTTAATTTCATAATTGTTTACAGATTGTTTGCAAAAATCACAAAAATGAAATCTGACTAGCAAATATATTTAAATGATCTAATCATGAGGTGTATTGATTACAGCACTAAAATTAGTTTTAGGGGTGTGTGATATGACGGTTTTTGATCGTGGATGATTAAAATGTCTCCACGATCTGCTTTTGAAGAATTATGTTAGTATTGCTCGACGGTGCTCATTCTATCAGCTGCGGTTCTGCCGCCTCCGTCTCAGTTTACTGTGCAATGCCACAAAAGAACTGTATTTGCATGTGCTTTAGAGTCTTGCTGGTTAAACATTTAATTCACGAGCTGTTCTGACATGTGCTTTTTCTGAGCGCGTACACGCTATAAATCCTGTCAGACAGCTACACATCACCAAACTAATAAACCTATTTAACCTTATCATCCAAATACTCAAAAAAACACAAAAACACAAAACATAAAAAAAATAAACAAACTACTAAAGTATGGTTTCTCTAGATAAGTCTCTTGTTGCTCGGGTGGGATTGTGTAGAGCTGTTTGAAGCTGCGCTGAAACTGAACAATTTGGACCTTCAGCCCATTGGTCCCCATTGAAGTCCATCACATGGAGAGAAAATCCTGGAAGATTTCCCACAAAAACCTTAATTTCTTTGCGACTGAAGAGCATCTTGGATGACACGGGGACGAGTGAATTATCCAGAGATTTTATATTCTGGAAGTGAACTGATGCTTTAAAGTGCCTCACTGTAAATTAACAGCATGTTTTATATTTACAGCTCCGTTTGACCCTAATTACCCTAATAATGAGTCATTAGCTGAGCTCGTCTCGCTGCAGAGCGTCTGTGTTTGTTTGCTAATGGCACTAATTACTGTAAACCGCACTCACCTAAGTATGGAAATGACATATGTTCCTTATGTTCCTCGTATGGCTTTTATTACGCTCTCAGAGGTTTTATTTAGTATGTGATGTGAAGCTTTCGTTCCAGCCGCAGGTGAATGTGACATGAATCTCCTCCTGCTGTAGTGTGTGTGTGTGTGTGTGTGAATTAAGACTCCACAGAGCTGAACTCAGATCAGTTGTGCTCCTGCAAACTCAATTAACCTTCAGGAGCTCAAGTACGGCGATGGAGCTTTTCTAAAGCAGAGCTGATGAACGGATGAGATTCACGTGGAGTCGTTTAAAAGAATCACTCGGCCTGAAATGCAGCTTTTATGATCGTGTATCCATCCTCATGTCATTTCATTCTTTCATAGAACACAAAAAGGAGAGTTTTTTCTGAATGATGCAATGATATTTAATGCTAAAATCTAAAAAAACACCAAAAAATCACAACACAATAATATTAACAACATCATTCATTACTAATGAACCACAATAATCCAAATAAAGATTCTCATCAAGAATAAAACAAAAAAAATTATTTTAATAAATTAATCATTCAAATGTTGATGTGAATGGATCATTGAGTCAGAGAGTTGAACTCAATAACCGAATCAGTGACTGAATTGTTCTTTTGAATCTTTTTTTAATTGAATCAGTTGTTCGTGTTCATGAACTGAATGAAGAATAGATCTAAATTAATGTGATAAAGTCATTATTCACAGTTAATCTGCTTCCTGGCTTATTATTTGCTCTGAATGGATCATTGAGTCAGTGAATTGAATTCCGAATCAGTGACTGAATTGTTCTTTTCAATGAATCAAATGATCAGGTTCACACACTTGACTAGTTGATTTTGTTCATGAGTTGGACTGCTTTGTTTATGAATCAGAATTTAGTTCACTGACTTTTTTTTTTTTTTTTTTATCACATAAAGCATCATATGAATTCATTGAACTTGAAATTTGTGCACCATGAAAATATTACGAAGTATCATAAACGCAATCCATATAAATCATTTATTATATTGAAAGTAATCTAAAGACGCTTTGCATGAAGAATAAACCCATGTTTATGAGTTAAAGTCATTATTCTCTGTTAATTTGAGATTTGTTGTGAATGGATCATTGAGTCTGTGAATTGAACTCTAAATCAGAGACAGAATTGTTCGTTTGAACCTGTTCTTTTAAAATAACCAGTTCAAAAACTGCATGTTAATGATTTTGTTCATGAATCGGACTGATTAGATTATGAATCAGATTTTAGTTTAGTGATTTATGGTCTGTTCATCACTCAGAGCCTTTTATGACTTCATTAGACCTGGAATATTGATTCATATGATGGCTGTTATAATGCATTTTATGAATCACCTTTTTGAAGATCTGGATCTGCTTTAGTGTTTGTTTTTGTTGAAGAAATTAATTTCTGGTTGAACTATACTCCTTTAAAGAGAGAGAGAGGAAGCAACAGTGTGTGTTCCAGTGGCGGCATTGTCATCATGTATGTTGAGGGTCAGAGGTCATACGTGTGCTGATCTGGGGTCAGGTGTGTGCTGCGTGTTCAGTTACACCACACTCGTCTAGTGTTACCGAACACACACGCACTCACACACACACACACACACACACTCACACACAAACACACTCTCGCACACACAGACACACACACACACACACACATACACTCACACACACACACACACACACACACACACACACACACCACACACACACACATGCACGCACTCACACACACACACACACACACAAGCACACACACACAATCACACACACACACACACAAACACACACACTCTTGCACACACACACACACACACACACACACACACACAAACACACTCTCGCACACACACACACACACATGCACATGCACTCACACACAATCACACACACACACACACACAACGCAGTCACACACACACAAACACAAACAAACAAAACAAATAAACACACACTCTCTCACACACACACACACACACCACACACACATTCTCACTCACACACACACACCCACACACACACACACTCACACACAAACACACCCTCGCGCACACACACACACACACACACATACACTCACACACACACACACACACACCACACACACACTCTCTCTCTCTCACACAACACACTCACACACACACACACTCACACACAAAACACACCCTCGCTCACACACACACACACACACACACATACACTCACACACACACACACACACACACACACACACTCTCTCTCTCTCACACACACACACACACACAGCCACACACAAGCACTCACACACAAGCACACACACACACACACACAAACACACTCTCACACACACACACAAACAAACACACACGCACTCACACAGGGTTTCTCAGAAAATTTTGGTAAATTTATGTAATAACATATATTTGTGTGTGTGTGAGTGTGTGTGTGTGTGTGTGTGTGTGTGTGTGTGTGTGTGTGTGTGTGAGAGAGTAGAGTACAGTGTGTGTGTGTGTGTGTGTGTGTGTGTGAGTGTATGTGTGTCTGTGTCTGTGTGTGTGTGTATATATATACAGTATATATACACACACACACACACAAATATATGTTATTACATAAATTTACCAAAATTTTCTGAGAAACGCTGTTGATATTTGAAATGACCAAAACAAACACGCCCCTATCTTGGTAGCTCCGCCCCCAAACATCCTACACAACAGGCACCTCCCCCATCACGAGTGACAGGTCAGAAGTGTGTTTCGGTGCTCGGTCTGTTTCACTTGTGTTTCACTTACTGCACCTTTAAATAGACTATTATAAATTTATTATTAGATGAATTTGCTGACTGCTAATGCTGGCGCTCTCTGCAGCGCTAATACAGTTAGACGAGACGGAGGAATGGAAAGTGGAGCACAACCACTCATGTGTCGTAATGTGCAGCCGCTCGTCTTCCTGACGGCCGTGAAGTCGAGCAGAACGAAGAAGGAAGAGAGAAAAGGGGCTGTTCTCATATAAACAGTAATATTGTGAAATATTATTATAATATCAAACAGCTGTTTTCTATGTGAATCTCTGTTAAAGTGTAATGTATTTCTGTGATGTGCAGCTGTATTTTCAGCATCATTACTCCAGTCTTCAGTGTCACATGATCTTCAGAAATCATTCTAATATACTGATTTGCCGCCTCTGTTCCAAAACCTACATAGGCAGCTCCCTACTAAGGCCACATCATAACTGAAATAGAACCTCATGAGGGACTGTTTTGGGACTCCATGCAGCTCAGTTGATTTTAAAAGGTTGCAAGCTAATAATGCAATATCTTAATAACCATAAAAATACACACAATGGATGTTTAGTTAGATTGGACAATCTTATGAATTATTATATTTATAGCTCAGACAGAGGAATTTTAATTATCTGGATGTATTCATTTATTGGATAATTTTTTCATTCAGTTATAGTATTATATTCAGTTGTGCTGTAAATTAATGAATTAATGAATT
>NC_056583.1:26018874-26056374 GCF_018340385.1 Cyprinus carpio
AAGGACTTTAATGCACAGCTGACTTTAAAAAATATGATCTAGTTTTCATGAACGACTGGAAAAGCCATGTACTGCAAAAAAATCATATAGTCTTTATTTATTATGTAGCATTTTTGCCTTCAAACAAGATCAATGCACTTGAAACACAATGTAAGATATTAAGACTTAGCTTGTCTTTCATACAAATGTATTTTGTCTTCGAAATGCATAGAAATACTTACTTTCACTTTATCGTTTTTAACTTGTTTATACTTCAAACATATACTTCATGCAGTGTTTAATATTTTATTAAAATATTAAATAATAATTATATTTAATAATATTTAGTTTTTTATTAATGCTCTGCTGGCCTTTAAAAAAACCCTGTCCAGTTTTCACGAATGACTGGAAAAGTCAAACATATTCATAAACATATAATATTTAGTATTTTGTCTATCTGTCTTTTTGCTTTGCAGTTAAAATATCTAAAAACACTTAAAACAAGATCAATTTTATTCTGAATATAAGTGTTTCTAGCAATACTCAATACAATCTCAATAAAACTTAGAAAGAACAGATATGGAAGAAAGCTCAGGTGGATGTACTTAATGATAAACGCTGATAAATGCGTCGAAGTTCCTGCTCCACATAAAGCTATATTTAGCAGGTGGCATATATCTGGATGTTGTAAAACACGGTAAATGACTCTTTCTGTTAATAACCGTACAGCAGATGAACAAACAGCATCGATCGTCCCATCTGTGGAACATCTTTATGGTTGGAGGATCATAAATTCATTCATGAAGATCTATTCTCTTTTATTTCGACTTTATTCTTGTGATTTAATGAGTTTATTCTTAACATCTCATTTCAAATTTTTTCTCAAACATTAATTACTCCAAACAACAAACAACAACCTCATAATCAAAATATAATTATTTTCTTAACATTCTGAACATAATGTCAACTTTTTTCTCGAAATTCAATTTCATTCTCAAAATTTTATTTTGACATTTTTCTTGAAATTTAATGAAGTTAATCACTCATTATAATGACTTTAATCTCAGGATGGTTTTATTTTTTTTATTACTGCTCTTCCGTATATGTATTTATCTTGTTTCAAGATTTAAAAAAAATTAATAAATAAATGGTTACACTTTATTTTAAGGTGTCTTTGTTACAGTGTAATTATAAATTTAAGTACTGAGTAATATTAATTAGCTACATGTACTTACTACATGGCTAGAGTTAGGATTAGGGTTACTTGCATGTACTTATGCAAACTTTATTGTTATTATAATAGTAAGAACATGTAAGGACATCTTAAAATAAAGTGTTACCAAAATATTTGAACCCCCAAAACAAGCAAAAATACAAAAACGTGATGGATATGAATACAATACTATATTAAATATAATAATAGTTTTTTATGCTCAGCTGACTTTTAAAAAATTCTAATCGAATTTTCATAAATCATTGTCAAAAATCACATTTTTAAATATAGTATTGAGTATTCTGATAAGAAAACACACATGCAGTTCGTTCCGGAGCCGAGTCTGAAACTCTCATAAAGCAAACTGTTTCTGTGTAGATAGCTAGTTATTTGAATAAGAGCACCTCCGAGCCATATATGGATATATTCACACGTCTCATGTAGAAGAGAGGGGCGGGGTCAGCAGAACTCATTAGCATTTAAAGAGACATGCACCGAAACGAGTCGCTGTGATCAGAGCTGTTTCTGACAAGGTGAGAAGATGTTGTTTCACAAGACCTTTAAAGTGTGTTACAGACATTTCATGAAGAACCTAAGAATCTGTCAACTTGTGGAAAATGTAAATCCTAATTTACATTTTTACACCCCACAAACAATCCAAAAATGCTTAATACATCTTATATGTTGTACTATTGACATTTTACAAATAATCCAAAAATGCTTAATACATCTTATATGTTGTACTATTGGGCGATTGTGATTGTGTGCGTGTGTGTGTGTGTGTGTGTGTGTGTTTTTTTTTTTTTTTTTTTTTATACAACTTGTGTCTACAAAACATTCGTCTACAACTTAAATAATATCTTATATAATTCTTCAAGGATAACTGGATAACTGATTCTGTGTGTGTGTGTGTGTGTGTGTGTGATTAATCTGGTGTGTATTTTGTATTGTCTGTTTAAGGAACCCGTCTTTCTGGTCCGTGTAGTGAACACATCAGTTGTTTGTTTTGGATCAAACAGGTTAAAAGGATACTGACACACTTTAACTACAGCACACACACACACACACACACACACACACACACACACACACACACACACACACACACATCTCTGTCTGTAGTGTACTGATACTGCAGGACATGTGTGTACATGTGTGTGTGTGTGTGTGTGTGTGTGCGTGAGAACACACTCTGGATTGTCAGAGTAGCTGAGGTGAAGGAACAGATTAAAAATCCTTTAACAAGTCAAACTACCTGAGCAGAGGCCTGCATGGATGACTTGTCTTTGTACATTTTATCTAATTCATTTTTAGATATTAAAGGGCAGATTTCTATTAGATTTTACGTACTGATTGTTGGAATTAATAGATTTAAATTATATATATATATATAACACTGCTGTTCAGAAGTTTGGGATCAGTACATTTTTTAAATGTTTTTTAAAGAGGTCTCTTCTGCTCACCAAGGCTGCATTTATCTGATCAAAAATAAGAAAGAATACAGTAAAATTGTGAAATATTATTATAATTTAAAAAGCTGTTTTCTATGTGAATCTGTGTTAAACTGTAATTTCTTTATGTGATGTGCAGCTGTATTTTCAGCATCATTACTCCAGTCTTCAGTGTCACATGATCTTCAGAAATCATTCTAATATGATGATTTATTATTAATGTTGGAAACATTTGTGCTGCTTAGTGTTGTTATTTTTTTTTGGAACCTTTGAATAGAAAGTTCAAAAGAACTGCATTTATTTTAAATAGAAATCATTTCTAACAATATAAGCCTTTACTATCACTTTCGAACAATTTAATGCATCCTTAATGAATAAAAGTGTTAATTTCCTTCAAAAAAGAAAGAAAAACATTTACCAACCTTAAACTTTTGAACTGTAGAGAAAATTGTTACAAAATACTCATTGTTGCAATTAATAGATTTAAACAATATATATATATATATTTAGTATATATATATATATATATATATATATATATATATATATATATATATAGGCCTATAATTTTTGTTATTCTTGGTCTTACATCACTAGCTGCTCTCACTAAGGTCCTGTGGAACTTCATGTTTTTCCTCTGAACATTAGTATCAGCTGCTTGCTGTATGTTAATATTTTTCTTTTCTTCCCTTTATCTGCTCAGTCAGTTACAGGTTAACATCAGAGCGCCACCTACAGGATCAGCACCACAAACACACAAATAAAGCCTTTAAGATCATCTGTCAATCCTGAAAAATAAAATGTATCACAGTTTCCACAAAAATATTGTGCAGCACAGCTGTGTTCAACATTGATAATAATCAGAAATGTTTCTTGAGCAGCAAATCATCATTAGAATAATTTCTGAAGATCAAGTGACACTGAAGACTGGAGTAATGATGCTGAAAATACAGCTGTGCATCACAGAAATAAATTACACTTTAACAGAGATTCACACAGAAAACAGCTGTTTTAGATTATAATAATATTTCACAATTTTACTGTATTTCTGATTAAATAAATGCAGCCAGTGAGCAGAAGAGACTCTTTGAGAAGTGTTGAAGATCTTATATTTGAGAGGTGTGTGCAGCTGTAGAGATCTGAGTGAAGATGTGTGTTTTATGCTGTTGTTCCTGTCGGTCTGGTCTCATTCCTGACCCGTCGTCTCGTGCGTCTCTCATCATGTCTCTGTGGAAGAGAAAGTTTCAGATCTCCACCAGACGTAAGAGGAAAGCTCCCGAGTAAGACTTTAGTCTGATTTTACGGATTTGTTTGTGTGTGGTTCGTTAGATCACGAGTCTCCTGCGGGACGTGAGTGTGTTCTGTGTCGGACACACACTTGTTTCGTGTGTTTTATGTCTGTAGTGTGTGTGGCTGATCAGGATGCTTCAGTGTAGCTAAAGCTGTCTTACTTTTTGAAAATGTGAAAAACGTGGGATATACGTTAAAAATATCATATTTGTGCAATTATAATTCTCATGTTTTTCAGTGTGGATTGATTGTCATTAAAATATTTAATAAATATTTAAGTATATACTTAAATTATTATTATATTTTTTCATAAAAAGCATTTTTTTTGGGAACTCATCCACCAAAGTGTTTGAAAAGCAAGCAAAGACTGTTTACGGTGGTGTTAATTTAACATAAATGAATAATAATTATACATTAAAAAGATTCAGTGTGTGTCCAACTAATGGACTTAAAAATAAATGTGGAAATTAATAAATAAATAGGCATCAGTTAAAGGCAGAAAAAAAACTAAAGTAATGTCAAAATTGTACGATTAAAGTTAGAATATTTATTTATTTATTGATTGATTATTTTTTAAAAAATATTTCCCCTTAATATCTTCCTGTCCTAGCTTTTATTATTTTGAACGATGACTGAAAACTGTATAATGGGCACTTCTCGTGTTTATTGCCATCTTCTGATAAATCACTCAACTGCAAGTCGCTCTGGATAAAAAATATAAATATATTAACTTGACCTGAGATGAACTGGATTGATTTCAGCTGTTGTTATGTTTTCTGTCACATGATGCAGACGTTATCACAGTTCACTATCTCTCTCTCTCTCTCTTCCGCTCTCTCTTTCTCTCTCTCTCTCTCTCTCTCTCTCTCTGTGTGGGTGTGTGTGTGTATGGTGTGTCCGGTGTGTGTGTGTTTGTGTGTGTGTGTGTGGTAATATGCTTGTTTGGATCCCAGCATGATCAACGTGTTTCCTCTAATCATTGATCACTGTGCTTTTCAGGGCAGAGAAGACAGAAGTGCTGAGTGATGATCTGCTGCAGGTGAGACGTGTGTGTGTGTGTGTTCATAACTGTATGTGTGTGTGTGTGTGTGTGTGGTGTGTGAGTGTGTGTGAGAGAGAGAGAGAGTGTGTGTTGTGTGTGTGTGTGTGTGTGTTGTGTGTGTGTCTGTGTGTGTGTGTGTGTTTGTAACTGTGTGTGTGTGTGTTGTGTGCAGGTGGAGAAGCGTCTGGGCTGGTTAATGCAGGTGTGCTCACATGCACTCATAAGAACGTTTGACTGGGTGGTCTGCAGGGTCGACGGGTGTAATCTGAACGGTGACAAGCGCTCCGTCCGCGAGTGCTTCGCCTTCAGTAAGTCACACAGTGGTCCACTCAATAGCGATTACCTTCACCGGCGCTGGTTTGCAGCACGGTCGAATCATATATAGAATTTTGTTGTGGGGGGAAAAGGGGCAATCCAAGAAATGTAGTGTTTGGGGTTGTTAGCGGCAGATCCTGCACCGTGGTTGGCTTGAGATTCATACCAAATATATTGAAACGAATGCAAACTACATGTTTATGCACTAGGTTTTGCTGTTTCGCAAACTGAACAAGAAACTCATCGTTTTAAGAATATTTTTTAGGACAGTATGTGCAGTATCTGATGAACTGTGGGTGTGATTGGATTGGTTGTGAACGATGACTGACAATCAGTATAGTAAGGCACTTCGGACGTCCTCTTGCTCATCTGTCTGGTGGAAGGAGCACTTCAGTGCCGGGTGAGTCGACTTCTCTGCTGGTGGTGAGAGAATTATAACAATGACAGCAATCATCTTTTAGGGTGTGATATGATTCCTCAGTGTGTATGTGTGTGGTGGTGTGTGTGGCAGTAGATGCTTGAAGTGCTGTAGTAGACTGGACGGAGGACAGAACTGGTTTTACTGTTGGTATCTGGTGTCAATGCGGCTTGGGTCTTCGCGATCAAGAACGTCTCGTATCAGCTCCAGATCCACTAGACGTCGCGAGCCTCTCTTTCATCTCTCGTGAGTGTAAGTAACATGCTTATGGTGTGTGTTTATCCCAGCACTGATCAGACTGTTAAACTAGCTCCCTTAATCACAAGAATTTTATCAATTCATTTTTAGATATTAAGGGCAGTTTCTTTAGATTTTATGTACTGATTGTTGGAATTAATAGATTAAATAATATATATATATATATATATATATATATATATACCATACACTACTGTTCAGAAGTTTGGGATCAGTACATGTTTTAATGTGAGGTCTCTTCTGCTCACCAAGGCTGCATTCATGATCAAGCATACAGAAAGAATACAGTGCAAATAATTACAATCTAAAACAGATGTTTTTCTATGTGAATAAACTGTAATTTCTTATGTGTGATGTGCAGCTGCATTTTCAACATGATTACTCAGTCTTCAGTGTCACATGATCTTCAGAAATCATTCTAATATGTGATTTATTATTAATGTTGGAAACATTTGCAGTGTTGTTGTTATTTTTTTTTTTGGAATCTGTGAATGAGAGAGCTCAGAACTGCACTTATTTTAAATAAAATCATTTCTAACAATATAAGCCTTTACTATCACTTTCAGAACAGTTGTACGTCACTTAATGAATAAAAGTGTTAATTTCCTTCAAAAAAGAAGAAAAACATTTACCAACCTTAAACTGCAGGTAGACAAATCAGAATGTTTCATATTTTTATGTGGCAGTGTTGGATGAAGCGTCTGGAGCTTGGTTAAGCAGGTGGTCTCACAGCACTATAAGAGTTGACTGGTTTGTTTCTTTAAGGTAATCAGGCGGGGGATTCGTGGACATAAATAACAGCACTCATAAGAAGTTGACTGGGTGTCTGCAGGGTCTTACGGGACAAGCGCCTCCGCCCTCGGGCCAGCTTCAGTAAGTCACACACAGTGTCTTACCAAACGATTCCCGCGCTGGTTTGAATCAGTTCCATCATATACATACTACTTTTTTAATGCAACACAAGAAATTTTAGTTTGGGGTTTAGCTGTCTGCACTTTGTTTTCTTGAGATTCATCCAAATATATTTGGAAACGCAGAGCAAACACATGTTTATGATAGTTTGCTTTTATAAAACTTAACAAAGAAACTCATCTTTTTATATACTTTTTAGGACAGTATGTGCATGTACTCGTCCTGTGTGTGTGTGTGTGTGTGTGTGTGTGTGTTGAGCAGAAGAAGCTTCCTCTGACGTCTCTGGCCCGCAGTCTGGTGGAAGGGAGCCGTGCAGTGCTGGGTGACTCCACTTCTCTGCTGCCAGTGAGAGATTTAACAATGACAGAAAAGCATGCTTTTAGGGTGTGTATGTATTCTCAGTGTGTGTGTGTGTGTGTGTGTGTGTGTGCAGGAAGATGCTGAAGATCTGTGGAGAGACGGAGGACAGACCTGGGCCAAGAACTTCTTGTTGCTTGAGTTCCAGATCGAAATGCGACGCCGCTGAGCCTCTCTTTCACTCTCTCTCTGAGGTGTGCTGTTTTTTTTTTTATAACAACAAACAAAATAAAACAACCACCTCCACAAGAATTAACAACACTCAGGTTTCTTTGTCATTTTTAATGGCCTCCCTACCCATATTCTGTAATTCTGATCCCACAGTAATGTAGAGAAATAATGTAAATAATACACAACAGATAATATGTAGTGGTCCTGGATGCTGATTGGATTTGATCCAGTATTTTGCAAAGATATAATCAAAGGCTGAACCACTTTGGAGCTAGAAATATTTACTTTAAAGATATTTCAGTTATTTAACAACACATTCATGCAGGTAGACAAATCAAATATTTCATATTTTTAGGAATTGTTTTAATTTGTTTGTTTTTTTATTTGAAAATTATTTTTTTACTGTTTTATTTAATAATTTTTTTTAAAAATATTTATTCAAAAATAAATATGTAAATTCTATATAAATATATAAATTATATTTTTATTATTATAATCAAAAAAGAGAAATATTATTAATTTATTAATTTTCATATTTAATTTAATTTATTTAATTGTTTTCCCCATTAAACGGTCTGTGTGATTCAAAATGTTGTGTTATATTTATGGATGTTTCATATAATAAAACTGACATTTTTGTTTGCGTGTTTAGAACATTTATTTATTGTTCTCAAGGTTGAAATTCCAACATTCAGAAGCAAAAGAAAACATTTAGCCAAACTCGTACACTTGGACATGGATTCTGCTCGCACACGGTGAGAGAAACTCACACGCGATTTATCCAGTTAGTACAAATTAAACTTGAATAAGTCTCAGCATGACTTGTCTGATCAGATGAGATGTTCAGGATGCTGATGGATGTCACTGCTGGTTTAGTCAAATTGCTACTGTGGGATACAGTACACCTCATGCAGTGTGATGGCTTGTATGAAGCTGTGATTTAGTAGTGTTTTTATTTTCGCACCGTTCCTCCTCCCAACGCGCAGGTGGCAGCAATCGTCCAAATCTTCAACGCCGACTCATCAAGGACACACGCCATTCACCGGGGCCAAAGCCGACTTGCCCTCAGGAGTGAGAGATGGAGGAGGCCACTCGCATGGAGATCTGTAGAGTGGGTGGAGCTTGTATCCAGACTCTCTCTTTCTCTAGTATTATATCATGCATGAGCTTCTGCATGGAAGCATCATCAATGTGCCATCAGTATTTTTTCAGGATCAGCTCTCGGCTTGGACATGTATATATAGTTCATTGAAATTGACTATGCAAACTACTTCCAGACGGTGAGTAAGGTTCATTCAGACGAAAGCTTGCCTTTTATCATCATTAACATCTCCTGTGTTGTTTGTTCAGCTGATCGAGGTTCAGCTGAGTACCACAGGAAGTCTTTTTGAGCTGCTCGAAATCGTTCTACACAGATACATTAAGGGGTGAGAATCATGAATGAAACATCAGAAACAGAAGGAATCAAGAGACAACGAGAGAGAAATATGACCTGGTTTAACCAGAGATTCACACAGAAAACAGCTGTTTTTAGATAATAATAATATTTCACAGTACTGTATTTCTAAATAAATAAATGCAGCCAGTGAGCAGAAGAGACTCTTTGAGAAGTGTTGAAGATCTTATATATTTGAGAGGTTGTGTGCAGCTGTAGAGATCTGAGTGAAGATGTGGTTTTAGCTGTCCGTCACTGTTCACTGTACGGTCTGGTCTCATTTCCTGACCCGTCGTTCTCGTGACGTCTCTCTGTTCTCATCATGGCTCTGTGGAAGAGAAAGTTTCAGATCTCCACCCAGACTAGTAAGAGGAAAAGCTCCCATGAGTAAGACTTTAGTCTGATTTTGTGGATTTGTTTGTGTGTGGTTCGTTAGATCACGAGTCTCCTGCGGGCCGTGAGTGTGTTCTGTGTCGGACACACACTTGTTTCGTGTGTTTTATGTCTGTAGTGTGTGTGGCTGATCAGGATGCTTTCAGTGTAGCTAAAGCTGTCTTACTTTTTTGAAAATGTGAAAAACCTGGGATATGACGTTAAACATATCAGATTTGTTGCAATTATAAGTCTCATGTTTTTCAGTGTGGATTGATTGTCATTAAAATATTTAATAAATATTTAAGTATATACTTAAATTATTATTATATTTTTTCATAAAAAGCATTTTTTTTGGCACTCATCCACGTGTTTGAAAAGCAACTAAAGACTGTTTACGGTGGTGTTAATTTAACATGAATTAATAATAATTTTACATTAAAAAAATTCAGTGTGTGTCCAACTAATGGACTTAAAAATAAATGTGGAAATTAATAAATAAATAGGCATCAATTAAAGGCAGAAAAAAACTAAAGTAATGGACAAAATTGTACGATTAAAGTTAGAATATTTATTTATTATTGATTGATTATTTTTAAAAAATATTTCCCCTTAATATCTTACTGTCCTAGATTTTATTAATGTAAACTGCAGATCGCTCTGGATGAAAACTGTAAATATATTAACTTTAACAAAAAAAAAATGTAAACCTCAAATCCAATTCACTCTGGATAAAAAATATAAATATATTAACTTGACCTGAGATGAACTGGATTGATTTCAGCTGTTGTTATGTTTTCTGTCACGTGATGCAGACGTTATCACGGTTCACTATCTCTCTCTCTCTCTCTCTCTTTCTCTCTCTCTCTCTCTCTCTCTCTGTGTGTGTGTGTGTGTGTGTGTGTGTGTGTGTGTGTGTGTGTGTGTGTGTGTGTGTGTAAATATGCTTGTTTGAATCCCAGCATGATCAGTGTTCCTCTAATCAATGATCACTGTGCTTTTCAGGGCAGAGAAGACAGAAGTGCTGAGTGATGATCTGCTGCAGGTGAGACGTGTGTGTGTGTGTGTGTGTGTGTGTGTGTGTGTGTGTGTGTGTGAGTGTGTGAGAGAGAGAGAGAGTGTGTGTGTGTGTGTGTGTGTGTGTGTGTGTGTGTGTGTGTGTGTGTGTGTGTGTGTGTGTGTTCATAACTGTGTGTGTGTGTGTGTGTGCAGGTGGAGAAGCGTCTGGAGCTGGTTAAGCAGGTGTCTCACAGCACTCATAAGAAGTTGACTGGGTGTCTGCAGGGTCAGCAGGGTGTGGACGTGGACAAGCGCTCCGTCCGCTCGCCTTCAGTAAGTCACACAGTGTCCACCAACGATTCCTGCGCTGGTTTGAATCAGTCTAATCATATATATAATTTTTTTTTTTTTTTATGCAACACAAGAAACTTTTAGTTTGGGGTTTAACTGCAGTCTGCACTTGTTTTCTTGAGATTCATCCAAATATATTTGAAACGAGAGCAAACACATGTTTATGATAGTTTGCTTTTATAAAACTTAACAAAGAAACTCATCTTTTTATATAATTTTTAGGACAGTATGTGCATGTACTGATGTGTGTGTGTGTGTGTGTGTGTGTGTGTGTGTGTGTTGAGCAGAAAGCTTCCTCTGACGTCTCTGGCTCAGTGTCTGGTGGAAGGAGCCGCAGTGCTGGGTGACGACTCTCTGCTGGGGTGAGAGATTTAACAATGACAGAAAGCATGCTTTTAGGGTGTGTATGTATTCTCAGTGTGTGTGTGTGTGTGTGTGCAGGAAGATGCTGAAGATCTGTGGAGAGACGGAGGACAGACTCGCTCAAGAACTTCTGCTGTTTGAGCTCCAGATCGAGCGAGACGTCGCTGAGCCGCTCTTCACTCTCTCTGAGGTGTGTGTGTGTGTGTGTGTGTTTATAACACTGAACCGAATTTAACTAGCTCTTTCACAAGAATTAACAACACTCAGGTTTCTTTGTCATTTTTAATGGCCTCCCTTATATTCTGTAATTCTGATCCACAGTAATGTAGAGAAATAATGTAAATAATACAACAGGAAATAGTGGTCCTGGATGCTGATTGGTTGATCCAAAATTTTAAAGATATAATCAAAGGCTGAACCACTTTGAGCTAAAATATTTACTTTAAGATATTTCAGTTATTTAACAACACATTCATGCAGCTAGACAAATCAAATATTTCATATTTTTAGGAAGTGTTTTCATTTGTTTGGTTTTTTATTTGAAAATTAATTTTTTACTGTTTTGTTTATTTAATAAAAAAAATATTTATTCAAAAATAAATAATAAAATTCTATATAAATATATAAATTATATTTTTATTATTATAATCAAAAATATTAATTTATTAAATTTTTTTTTTCATATTTAATTTAATTTATTTAATTGTTTTCCCCCATTAACCCCAGTTTTGGAAACCCTGTGCCTGTGCTTGATTCAAAATATTGTGTTATATTTGCATAAATGTTTTGTAAAAGCAATAAAACTGACATTTTTCTGTTTGCGTGTTTGTTTATTTATTTATTGTTTCTCAAAGGTTGAAATTCCCAACATTCAGAAGCAAAGAAAACATTTAGCCAAACTCGTACTGGACATGGATTCTGCTCGCACACGGTGAGAAACTCGCGCGTTTATACAGTTAATTGCAAATTAAACTTGAATAAATTGTATTGACAGTCTGATCAGATGAGATGTTCAGGATGCTGATGGATGTCACTGCTGGTTTAGTCGAGTTGCATTGTGGGATACAGTACCTCATGCAGTGTGAAGGCTTGTATGAAGGTGATTTAGTAGTGTTTTTATTGCACCGTTCTCTCCTCCCAACCTCTAGGTGGCAGCAGTCATCCAAATCTTCAACGCTGACTAATAAGGACACGCCCACCGGGGCCAAAGCCGACGCCCTCAGGGAGGAGATGGAGGAGGCGGCCAATCGCATGGAGATCTGTAGAGTGGGTGGAGCTTACCAGACTCTCTTTTTCTATTCTATCATGCATGAAACTGCATGGAAGCATCATGTGTACTGTCAATGTTTTTCAGGATCAGCTCTCGGCGGACATGTATAGTTTCGTGGCCAAAGAGATTGACTATGCAAACTACTTCCAGACGGTGAGTGTGTTGCTCATTCAGACGGAAAGCTCGCCTTTTTATCATTAACATCTCTGTCTCTCTCCATCCAACCGATCTACATTCAGACCAACAAACAAAGTAATTCTATCTACCCGCACCAGAACGTTCTGCCACAGATTAAAGCGCAGCAGGGTGAGAATCATGAATGAACATCAGAAACAGAAGGATCAAGACAGATTTTAGACTTACAAATGACATCGTATCTCTCTCAGTTTATAATAAAAAATATAGCATTTAATCATATATTATTATGAAATGTAATTATATATATTATTGTTAAATGTAATAATATTTTATTCTAAATTAATAATATATTAATTAAATGATTAATTTAATATTATTATATCATATCATATAATATCTTAATAGTATTTTTTGTGTGTAATATTTTAATAAAAAATATAAATAGTATAAATAATATTTTAATAATTTGACTATATAAAGTTGGACTAATTTATAATATAATAATAAAAAAATAAATAATATAATTTAAATGAATTAAATCTTAGATTATTTAATTATATGATATAATTTATTTCATTTTAATATTATATATTATTATATAATTTATTAATAGGTTAATATGTTTAAATTACTATAATTTAATATCATAACATAATATTTTGTTTGTAATATAATTAATTTTGACTTATAATTTAATTAATAATGAATTTAATATTATAATATAATATTTTATTTAAATATTTTACAATTATTATATAATATTTTAATCATTTGATTAGTAGTATCGTTAAATTATTATATAATTTAATATTATTATATCACATATATAATATCTGAAATAGTAATTTTTTTTGTTAATATTTTAATAAAAAATATAAATAGTATAAATAATATTTTAATAATTTGGACTATATAAAGTTATAATATAATAAAATAAAAAAATAAAAAAAAAAAATATAATTTAAATGAATTAAATCTTAGATTATTTAATTATATGATATAATTTATTTTAATATTATATTTTATTTTAATAATTTAATTAATAATGAATTTAATATTGTAATATAATATTTTATTTTAATATTTAACATTATTATATAATATTTTAATCATTTGATTAGTAGTTAAATTATTATATAATTTAATATTATTATATAATATCATATTTTAGTATCGTATATTATTATATAATTTTTTATATATATTTTATTTATATCTATAATATATTATAATATAATATTATAATATTTAATGGTCATAATCTGAACCCTAACTGTATCTGAATGGCCTGTTTGTTGTTGTTTTGTCAGTAATGTGTGTGTGGTTTGTGTTTCAGAGTCGTGGGTGGAGAAGCCGTGTTACGGGAAACCGTTAGAAGAGCATCTGACTCTGAGCGGGAGAGAAATCGCCTTCCCCATCGAAGCGTGTGTGACCATGCTGCTGGACTGCGGCCTACAGGAGGAGGTGACCATTCACTGTCCACAACACCTCTCGGTCACTATACGACTGCAGGGGATTGCTTTTGGTTTGCATTTTGTTCCCGGTGTGGACTGACGTTCATCCGGATTCTGCATCTGTATAATTGAAAATCTGATTCCAGATGAGCATATTTTGTGTGTGTGTGTGTGTGTCAGGGTTTGTTTCGAGTTGCTCCGTCTGCCTCGAAGCTGAAGAAGCTGAAGGCGTCTCTGGACTGCGGCGTGCTGGACTTTCAGGAATATTCTGCAGATCCTCACGCCATCGCAGGTGAGATTCCCCTCCGCTTGTTTTTAACCATCACACGGTCGCTCCTGATCGCCGCTCAGTGTGTGTGTGTGTGTGTGTGTGCTGCGCAGGCGCTCTGAAATCATACCTGCGGGAGCTGCCCGAACCCCTGCTGACCTTTGACCTGTATGAGGACTGGATTCAGGCATCCATTAACATTAAAAGAAACATTAACATTAACACAAGTACTTATTCAGCTTATTTAGTTATTCAGTAGAGTGTGTGTGTGTGTGTGTGCGTGTGTGTGTGTGTGTGTGTGTGTGTGTGTGTGTGTGTGTGTGTGTGTGTGTGTGTGTGTGTGTGACTGCAGTATTGCGGATCAGGACAAGCGTCTGCAGGCGTTGTTATCGACCTGTGAGAAACTTCCTACAGCGAACAGCAACAACTTCAAGTGAGTCCAAATATATTTATACTCCATACATAGTATAGTACATTAAGGCTTTATATAAGGACACATCTTATGTTTCATTTAGGTATAATTTATATATAGTATATTAATATATAATTTAATGTAATCATGTAATTTAAAATAATTTAATATATTTCTCTATAAAATGTATATATTATACATTTGCATATATTATTAAAGTAAAATTGTCAAATGTAAGTTATATATATATATATATATATATATATATATATATATATATATAATTTACATTTGACAATTTTCTACATAAAATGTATATATCATATATATTATATAATATATTGTATACAGTACATGTAATTCAAAAATAAATGTTATATATATATATATATATTTCACACTCTAATGTGTCACTGATCTTGTTTGATTTTCAGGTATTTGATTAAATTTCTTTCCAAGCTGAACGAGTATCAGGATTACAATAAAATGACGCCAGGAAACATTGCCATCGTTCTGGGGCCAAACCTGCTGTGGGCGCATACAGAGGGGTGAGTGACCACACACACACACACACACACACACACACACACTCACACTCTCACACACACACACACACACACACACACTATCACAGACACACTCTCACACACACACACACACACACACACACTCTCTCACACTCACACACACACACAACACACAACACACACACACACACACACAGACACACAGAGACACACACACACACACTCACGCACTTACACACTCACACACACTCACACATACACACACATGCACTTACACACTCACACACTTACACACTAACACACACACACGCACACACACACACTCACTCACTCACGCACTCGCACACACACACACACACACACACACACACACACACAGCAAAACAGACTCACAAACACTCACTCAACACGCACACACACACACGTATTAGTGATCTCATGTGAAATTAAATCGAATTACACTCACGCACTTACACACTCACACACACTCACACATACACACACATGCACTTACACACTCACACACTTACACACTAACACACACACACGCACACACACACTCACTCACTCACGCACTCGCATCACACACACACACCACACACAACACACACACACACACTCACAAACACTCACAAACACTCACCATCACACAGCTGACGCACACACACACACACACACACACACACACAGAGACAAACACACACACACACACACACACACACACACACACACACGCACCGTCAGCGCCGGTCATGAGTGAAGGCATGTCTCTCTGTGCTTCAGGAACATGACGGAGATGATGACCACCGTCTCGCTGCAGATCGTCGCCATCATTGAGCCGCTCATCCAGCATGCTGACTGGTTCTTCCCTGGAGGTCAGAAACACAGAGCGCTCATCAGCCTTAACTCAAATTACAACCAGAAAAAAACTAAACATTTTGTTTTGAAATAAAATATTTTTAAAAAATCATGAAATAAAAACTTTTATTTCAGCTAGTTGCCAAGGCAATTACTGAAATGACTAAAATAAATAAACTAATAAATAAAATTAATAAATAGCTATTTAGACATTTAAAAAAAAACACAACAAAATTACTGAAAACAAAAAAATTACTAAAAACATAAAATAAAAAAAAAATATAAAAAATAAAATAATAAAATAATATATTAAATAAAAAATAAAAATGGCTTTTTAGACATTTAAAAAAACAATTAAAATGAGAAACAACAAAATTACTAAAATTAGAGTGAAAACAAAATAATAAAATAATATATTAAATAAAAATGTATAAATTGCTATTTAGACATTTAAAAAAAACAATAAAAATTAGAAACAACAACATTACTAAAATCTTACTGAAATTAGAGTGAAAACAGAAAATAATAAAATAATATATTGCTTGGAAATAGGCACATTACTTTGCGAGAAGAAAAGCATGTTGAAATACTTTCACATCCTTTGCTTTTTACATTTGTTTATATATACATATATAAATTATTTAATATTTTTAGTTTATATGTAACTTTTTAGTATAAATTAATAATATTTAATTATATATTTAATATACTTGCATATAATTATTAATTTATAAATGTATCTAAGTGTGTATTCAGGTTTTACTCTACATTTAACTTTTTTAGAAGTATGAACTGATTTGTTGTTGAAGATTTTTATTTTATTTATAAATGCTTTATTTTAATGATTTAATTAATTATCAGCTTTCCATTTAATGCCCTTCATGATGTCATAATAACAACAAATGCAATACGTTTTCTTTTTCTTTGCATTTTTATATCAATATGGTGCAAGATTAAAAGTAGTCTGATTACATTTCCTACAGTGTGTCATGTAATGGATTACGTTACTAACTACAGTTTTTGTCATGTAGTTTGGATGGATTACAGTTTCTCTGACAGCTACTGCTTTTGCGATACGGTGACAAATCTGATCTATTCTGTGTGCGCAGAGATTGAGTTTAACGTGACGGGAAACTACGGCAGCCCCGTCCACACCAATCACAACGCCAACTACAGCTCCATGCCGTCGCCGGACTTGGACCAATCAGATCGCAGGCAGCAGGACCAGAGCCGACGCCCCCTCAGCGTCGCCACCGACAACATGATGCTGGAGTTCTATAAGAAAGACGGGTGCGTTCGGTGCGCTTCATGTGTCCGTGTGCATGCGCTCCTCTCCTCTCTTTGGGTTTGAATCACTGATGCTTCTGCTTTTCTTCCACTAATGCAGCATTAGGAAAATCCAGAGGTACGGTGAAGCTTCTGTCTCGTCCTGTTCTGTCCTGATTTCCTGCAAACCTGCAGATTCTCAATGCTGGTGTTGCATTTCTGAAGTGACATGAGTTCAGTGCAGATGGCAAATTAATTCATTTTAGAGCTGTTTTAGTACATCTCTCAAGAATACACTATTTAAGATTTTTAATGATTTTTTTTTTAGTTCTCATCAAGGCTGCTTTTATTTGATCAAAACTACTGTGAAAAATTATTAAATATTTTTACAATTTAAAACAGCTGTTTGCAATGTGGATATCTATTAAAGTGTAATTTATTTCTGTGATGTGCAGCTGTATTTTCAGCATCATTACTCCAGTCTTCAGTGTCACATGATCTTCAGAAATCACTCTAATATGATGATTTGCTGCTCGACAAAAAACATTTCTGATTATTATCAATGTTGAAAACAGTTGTGCTGCACAATATTTTTGAGGAAACTGTGATGCATTTTATTTTTCAAGATTCACAGATGAATAGAAATTTCAAAAGAACAGCATTTATTTGAAATAGAAAGCTTTCGTAACATTATAAATGTCTTTATTGTCACTTTTGAGCAATTTAATGCATCCTTGCTTGATAAAAAATATGTATTTTTTTTAATCTTACCGGCCCAAATGCTGCAGATGGTGTGTTTGTTGTTGATAAAGTGTGTGGGATGTGATTGGCTGTGCCTCTGCCCCGTTGCAGTATGGGAGTGCGAGTGATGGACACCTCCTGGGTTGCTCGCCGGCCTCCCCTCCTCCTAATATCTCAACAACTCCTCCACACCCCCCAGCCTCCATCCGACCCCTCATAACCTTAAACCCGAGCAGCCTGACGATGTCTCCGCCTCCCCCTCACAGACTCCGCCCCCCATCAGCGGCGATAGGACCAGGTAAACAGAGGCGACCAATAGGAATCCAGCGCACATGTCACATGACTGCTGCTCGTTTCAATTCAGCCAGCTGAGGACATCACGAATATTAATGACAAATCATACAGTGATTACAATTTGTGATTGAAAGCAGAGATTAAAGCGAATAAATATTACATTTTGGTAATATTAATGAATTAGTTGGCTGAATTGAAACTGGAGTTATTCTCCTCCTTTCTCTCTTTAATTAAAATTTTAATCATGTTATTCTAAAGCATTATTCACTGATTATCTTTCTCTCTGCTGTAGTACATGATGATTCATTTCTGCATGAACTACTCCTTTATTTATTTTCTCTCTGTTTTGTTAACTGTATGAATCCGCTTTATTTTGCATTATTTCACACACTCCTGTATGTTCTGAGTCACTCTTCAAAACATATCACATCTGTGAAAAATTATACAAAAAATCAGATACGCATTTAACAGTGGAAGTTCAAAATACACAGAAGCATTAACTTGTGCTAAAATTAATTATTAATTTAAATTATTAATATGTATGAATAATTATATATATATATATTTTAATAAATGAATAACAAAGTATTAATATGAATCATAAATAATCTTAAATTTAATTATAATTAATTAATCTATACTAGTAAATATTAATACAAGTCATTATATTAATATTGATTCATAATTAATATTATTTATTAAAATCATGAGAGTTGAATAATTGATCAACAATTAATTGCATCCAAAATAAAAGTTTTTGTTTACATAATATATATGTTTGTGTGCTGTGTATATTTATTATGTATATATAAATACACACATATGCATGTATATATTTAAGGAAAATATATTATGTTTATATATAATATAAATTAAATGGATATAAATTTATACATGTAGATACATTTTCAAAATATTTACTGTATGTGTGTAATTAATTAAATAATTAATATTTATAAATAAAAGTAATTAATCAATTATTGATATTTATTAACATGAAATAATTAAGTATAATATGTATTATTTAACAATTAATTTATAGTTATTGATTATTACTTTAATTATAAATTTATTGGTTTAATTATAATTAACAAATATCTGTACATTTTAATAGAATAAATTATTATTTTATTAGTATTTATGAATTGTAGTAGTACATCATAATAATTGACCATTATTTAATAATTGACTGACTGTTAAATAATAATTGAATAATTGCAAATATTTAATTATAATTAATTAATATTTATAAATATAAAAAAAAATAATGATTGTATTAGTAACAATGAATATTCAAAAATACTAATTATAATATTAATTAATATAAATTATTAATTTCTTTGATTTGATTAGAATTATCAGTAAATCGTATCAGTAAATATTAAATGATTTTTAAAGAAATTTTAATTTACTAGAATTATGAATGTATTATGTGTGCTATGAAAGTACATCAGCACAAGAAATAAAATTGCACTCATTAACATAATGTTGGCATGGTAATGACACGAATGCTGTTGATGGAGCTGGATGCACTGATCTGAGACGTCCCCTGTTTTATGTGCCAATCTTGCGAATCTTTTCAGCTCTGACGAGGCGTCATCCAATCGCTCGGACTCCTGTCTCGTCTGCCCCTTCCCTGAGGAGGAGCGTCCACCCCCTCCGTACCCGTTCCCTGTCTCTTCCTCCTTCTCCTCCTCTTCCTCGTTCTCTGTCCCTCACCCTCGAGTGCGTCCCGAATGCGTTCCTCCCTCGGCGTTCAGCCGCTGGTCCGTGTACAGCCCTCCGCCTCCGCCCCTCCTGTCCTCCATCTCTCTAGACATCAACTCCAACCCCAAACCCAGCGTCCTGCACCTGTCCAAGCAGGGCTCTCTGCCCGCCGAGCCGTCCCTCCCGCACGCACCCGTCTACATCAAACCCCCGCTCGCTCCCTGCCTCTCCACCCTCAGCCCTCATTCTGCTGCGCCGCTGTGGGCCGCCTGCAGCCGAGAGAGGGGACTCAGAGTGCCTAGGTAACTACCCACTAACCCCACTAACTAGTCCAGCAGAACCAGCTGGATCACTAGAGTTCCGGTCCTTGATTCTGATTGGCTGAGCCACGTTTGAAGCTGATGTAAATGACTCTACAAAGTAACATTCACCTTTGTTTACGTTTGTGTGTTGCTCGGCAACCACTTTGTTGCAACCACAACTGATTCTGAGGAACTACATTGTTTGGTGGAAGAATACTGTTTTTATTAATATCATTACACTTTATTTGCTTTGTATTATTTTGTGAAACCGTACTGCGTATATGGAATAACCGTTTGCGTCGTGCCTAACAACGCCCCTTAGCTGTTATAAATTCACTGTAAGCCACGGCTTCTTGGGGCTTAGTGCTTTATTTGGTAATATACTGATTGCAAATATTATCAATCACCATCCCTGGATTTTTCTCTCTGCTTATGAACAGCTGCCACACAACGTAGATGAAACACGTTTATTTACTTGCCCCGAAAATAAAACTTTTGGGGATCTACATACACTTTATTTCATTTTTTTTTTTAATTATAATTAGATCAAATATTTATAAATTAATATTAATTGTATTTTATATTTAGATTTTTTACATTTTTACATTCACTTTATTTATTTAATGATGATAATTTTAATTTGAGTAGTATCTGCACATTTATTTATTTATTTACATAAGGTCAGAAATATTTTTCAAAAATTATATTTATTTCACCAACCCCTAAAAGAAAGCTTTTTCCATCTTTACTATCTCCATACACTTTTATTTATTTATTTATAAATAAATAAATAATACTTATATTTATTTGACCAACCCATAAAATATAACTTTTCTATTTTTAGTAACTTCATTCATTATTTTATTTTATTTTTTATTTTTTTCTGTGAGCTTCTCCTCAGGTCTGGGGACAAATTTGTTGCCAAATTGCACGTTTTGTATTTAATTCTTTTCAGTGTTCAAATATCAGAGCTGAGACTGTGTGTGTTTGTGCAGTTATGGGATGTTTGTGCATTTCTGTCACCAGCACTCAGAAGAATAAGGAGCCCTCGCCTGTGATTGGTCAAAGAGGCATTTCACCAACAGCTCCCTCTGCTGGACAGAACCAGCTTTCAGACCAGAGTCCTCTCACGCTGCGCAAAGGTGCATTCAGCATGTGCAATATAATAAAATCACCCTGCAATCAAAGCAGAAATCAGTGCTTTTTAAAGTGAATTTTATACATGTATTTAAAGTCATTCACGTTATGATTAATATACAATCACTGTCCCCTTTCCTTCAGTTTCCAAAAAGCTGGTCCCCATCCCTCCTAAGGGTCCGTATTCTCCGTCCAGCTGTGTGTCGGATCTGTCTCCGGGTCCGTCTCCGGTCAGTCTGTCCCCGACGCCCCCCAGCACCCCGTCCTCATACAGCTTCAGTTACCCTCAGGGCGGCTCCGTCCTCACCTCACCTGGACACAACCACAGCCAGACGCTCTCGTCCCCGCCGCCGCTCGCCAGCACGCTGCCCAGATCACGGCCCATGCCCAAACCCCCCCGCCAGAGACCCCACCTGCCCCCGCCGCAGCCCCCGCAGCCGCTGGAGCACACGCCAGGCCTGATGGACATGCTGTCACCCGGAGAGAGCATGTCTACAGGTACACACACTGACTTCTGGGAGTCATCAGGCTCCGTTCCCAATGCTAGTGAGTGTTCTTCCTGTCTGCTCCCTTCTTAGGCAGCTCACTGATTAAAATGGAACCTCAAATGTAACAAATCTGAAAAGAAGCAGAGTGATACAATTCACAACATATGTGTGCGTGTGTGTGTGTGTGTGTGCGTGTGTGTGTATGTGCGTGTGTGTGTGTATGTGCGTGTGTGTGTGCGTGTGTGTGTGAGTGTGTGTGTGCAGACCAAGTCCCCAACTTAAGGCAACAGTAATGTGTGTGTGTGCGCGCGTGTGGTGTGTGTGTGTGTGTGTGTGTGTGTGCATGTGCGTGAGTGTGTGTCCATGCGTGAGTGTGTGTGTGTGTGTGTCCTTGTATGTGTGCGTGTGTGAGTGTGTCCGTGCATGAGTGTGTGTGTGCATGAGTGAGTGTGTGTGTGTGTCCGTGCGTGAGTGTGTGTGTGTGTGTGTGTGTGTGTGTACGTGCGTGAGTGTGTGTGTGTGTGTGTGTGAGTGTGTGAGAGTGTGTGTGTGTGTCCGTGCGTGAGTGTGTGTGTGTGCGCGCGTGTGAGTGTGCATGTGCGTGTGTGTGTATGTGCGTGTGCGTGCATAAGTGTATGTGTGCATGTGTGTGTGTGTACGTGCGTGAGTGTGTGTGTGTGTGTGTGTGTGTCTGTGCGTGAGTGTGTGTCTGTGCGTGAGTGTGTGTGTGTGTGTGTGTGTGTGTGTGTGTGTGTGTGTGTGTGTGTGTGTCTGTGTGTGTCTGTGTGTGTGTGTGTGTGAGTCTCTGTGTGTGTGTGTGTGCATGTGTGAGTATGTGTGTCCATGTGAGTGTGTGTGTGTGTGTGTGTGTGTGTATGCGTGAGTGTGTGTGTGTGAGAGAGAGTGTGTGTGCGTCTGTGTGTGCGTGTCTGTGTGTGTGTGTGTGTGTGTGTGTGTGTGTGCGTGCGTGTGTGTGTGTATGCGTGAGTGTGTGTGTGTGTGAGAGTGTGTGTGCGCATGTGTGCGCATGTGTGTGTCTGTGTGTGTGTGTGTGTGTGTGTGTGTGTGTGTGTGTGTGTGCTGTATGTGTGTATGTGGGTGTGAAGTGTGTGTGTGTGTGTGTGTGTGGTGTGCGAGTGTGGTGAGTGTGTGTGAGAGAGAGTGTGTGATGAGTGTGTGTGTGAGAGTGTGTGAGAGTGTGTGAGAGTGTGTGTGAGAGTGTGTGTGTGTGTGAGAGTGTGTGTGCGCATGTGTGTGCGTGTCTGTGTGTGTGAGAGTGTGTGTGTGTGTTATATCCCGTGTGACTCTGCGGTGGTTTTTCTCTTCTCTCCTGTGCTTGTTGTGGTGTCTGCAGCGGTCTGATCTCTGATCTCGGTGGCTTTGGTTCAGATGGTAAGCAGTAGTGTGTGTCAGTATGTAAACTCACCCGCCGTCATTCAGCGTCCCGGGCTGCGTGTCACTAACGCCGCCTCTGCTGTGTGCATGGCTGTCCTGCCCCGCATGGCTCTCACTCGTCTGATCCGTCCTTCAGTTCAAACCCTCTCTCAGACTCACCCATGTGACATGTCTCACGTGTTCCTCTGTCTGTGTGATCTGACGTCCTCGTGACCAAACATTCAGCTACAGGAGTTTCTTTCTTCTGTGGAACAAAACAGTGAAGGTTCACAGAGAGCCTGACTGTCATGCTGTAATTCCCAAACTCCTCTATCAACTCACATTACACACATTATCTGATGAATTTGTTTTGCAGTATTTCAGATGGACTGTTAAAAACACATCCTAAAAAAACTCAAAAACTCCAAAAAACACACAACACTTCAAAAAATTTTGGATATAAAAATATATATTAAAAAAAAAAAAATTTTATTAATCATCAATGAATCAAAAAATAGATGAAAAGTGGCATTTATAATATTACAAAATATTTCTATTTGAAATAAACACTGTTCTTTTGAACTTTCTATTCATCTGTGAATCCTCAAAAATAAAATGTATCAGTTTCCTCAAAAATATCATGCAGCACAACTGTGTTCAACATTGATAATAATCAGAAATGTTTCTTGAGCAGCAAAAAAATATTAGAATGATTTCTGAAGGATCATGTGACACTGAAGACTGGAATAATGGTGCTGAAAATACAGCTGCGCATCACAGAAATAAATTACACTTTAACAGAGATTCACATAGAAAACAGCCGTTTTAAATTATAAAAATATTTCATAATTTTTTACAGTAGTTTTGATCAAATAAATGCAGCTTTGGTGTACAGAAGAGGCTGAAAAACATTAAAAATCTTACAAACCCCAAAACTTTTGGACACTAGTATATGAAGCATATTGAAGAGAAATTATGCAAGAACGGTCTTGTACGGTGTTGAACACTTTTTAATATTACTGTATGACAGCTGTATGCTGTTCAGAGCTCATTTACTCTCTTTAAGCCAGAAAAGGCGGCTGCACACCAGCGAGATGAATAATGTTCACTCTTCTCACTCCGTGTTTTGTGTGTTTTTCTCAGACTCGTGCTGTGATTCGGACGTTCCCATAATAAGCGTTGAACTGGACGGGAGATACAGGAACTCTGTGGATCTGCCGGAGTCGGAGGAAGAGGAGTCGGAGAGCACCGCCCTTTGACCCCTGGGATTACCCACAATCCTTTACTCCCTCCCTTCACCGCACATGTGACGTTGTATTGTCCATGTGATCCTCAGCACTGAGCCACAGACAGGATCTGAAGCGCGGATCACGTCACTGTGCCGTTCCATTCCCGTCTGCTTTGTGTTTTTTATGTTTTACGTTTTTCCATGTGGTTGGTTTTCTATTTGCCTTATCTGAGTTCTTGCACTTTTGCCTTGAAGTTCGTGTTATGTGTGTTCGGGTCGCGGCTGCGTGTAGAAAATCACACCGAAACCTTGTTGTGTGTAAACCCAGACTAGCATTCACCTACTGTACAAACGGATATTATATACATCATATATATTATATGATACTGATATACATATCTGAGACGAGGATGGACGTGTGTGTGTGTGTGTGTGTGTGAGCGTCTGAGATGAGATGCTCTCGCTTTGGTTTGTAGTCAGATTTTAAGTTGACTGATGTGGAGTGACTGAGAAGGGGCCGTTCACACATGAATTAACCATTCAAAGTTTTGGGGTTGGTAAAATATTTTTTAAGTTTTTCAGTCTCTTCTGCTCAGCAAGGCTGCATTTATTTGATCAAAAATACAGCAAAATTTTGAAATAATATTATAATTTAAAACAGCTGTTTTCTGTGTAAATATCTGTTAAAGTGTAATTTATTTCTGTGATGTGCAGATGATTTGCTGCTCAAGAAACATTTCTGATTATTATCAATGTTGAACACAGTTGTGCTGCACAATATTTTTGTGGAAACTCAATTTTAAACGTCTTCACTGTCACTTTTGATCAATTTAAAGGGATAGTTCACACAAAAAATAAAAAACAGAAATGTTTCGTAACATTATAAATGTCTTTACTGTCACTTTTAATCTATTTAATAAAAATCTTACTGACCCCAAACTTTTGAACAGTTTAGTAAATTTAAAAATTTGACATCAGAACTTAAAAAACTGTTTGTTTTTAAAGTGCTGTGTGTGAACGGACCCTCAGTGTGAATGAATGCTGGATAAAATAAAGCATGTTTGTACTGAAAGATAATACATAAAGTATCAAATCACAGAAAATATCAAATATAAAACAGATATAAATTATGTATATTAACATTAATATGACTATATGTTTAGTGAGAAGAATTTTTTTCGTGAATGTGTTTATCATCATTTCACCCGGATATTTTGGAATCAGGATTTCTATTCCTTTTGACCAATTACTGGATATGGATTTTTAGAAATATATATATATATATATATATATATATATATATATATATATATATATATATATATATATATATATATATATATATATATATATATATATATATTCATTCAGATATTCATTTAGCTTTTAAGCTTTTAGGAATAATTTCCATGAATTTTTCCAGACCTGGAAATCACATTTTAACCCTTTGGATGCATTAACTAGTGAATCAGTATATTAAAAAAATGCATCAATGATTCTAAACAAACATCATCATTCAACTCCAACAAATATAATCTTGTATTTTTAAATTATATATATATATATATATATATATATATATATATATATATATATATATATATATATATATATATACGCACATCTGTGTACTGCAATATAACATAGTAGCAGATATGGTGCATCATAAATAAAAAAATGCAATGACAAATAAAGAGGAATTAGGAATAAATGTCAAAGATCATCGTCTGTCCCGCCTTAAATGATTAAAATGTCTTTTCTAATAGACACATCATGCATCTGAGGGTTACAGTTCCCTGATATTTACATGTTTTCCATGATTTGGGGACCCTTACTGACAGATGAAGGTTGTTGATTAATATGATATGAATAATACATCACAAACTCTGTAAGTATTAGCATGTGTAAATGCTGTTCACTCTCCGCTGTATATAGTCTATAGAAGCAAAGGTCAAATATTTACCAGTCTCTCTCTCTCTCTATATAAACACATATATGTATATTTACAGACAATGTTATTTTTGCTTCAGACACAATGCTGGAGTGTGAATCGCCGTGGTTCCTGTGAAGGTCTCTGATAACAGGAAGATCAAGTGCGTTTGCTGAAGAATCAGACGCACAGACGAACTGAAAGAGATCCGGATTGCGACAGAGATTAAACCGAAGTCACACTTTTACCTCTTTACCTCGAGCGTCTGTAAAACCCCATCCAAACGCCGACCATACTTTAAAGTCAACATGAAACCCGTGTTATCTCCATGATGTGACGTTGTGAATTAAACAGGAGAAAAATAAATAGTAAAGAAGGTCATGTTGAGTTAAAAACCTCCTGAATGTCTGATGATTTGTGTGTGTGTTGGGTAAGTTATCATCAGTCTTTATGGATTTCGTCTCCGTTTAATGCTTCTGTTTGACCATCTTAAACAAAATTTGACTTCAGGTGACACATTAATGCAGAGGAATATCAGTAGATCAGGGAAACGGTGTAGTGAAACTGAAATGCGACGTGTAAAGAGTCTATAAACTCTGCATTTTCGCAGCTATAAACGCTCTGATTTTAGCGGATGAGAGCAGATCTGTCAGGAGCGCAGAGAAGATGAACTTTCATATGTTTGTGGATCTGAATAGGCTTGTTTTCTGTATCTTGATATGCTGGTTTTGCAGTTTTGTTGGCTGGAGCCCATTTTTATATGAGAGTGTTATTGACAGAAGCCCATTGAAGAAGTTTAACAGGTTTAAGGCAGTGTTGCAAACGCAATCTAATGTGTTGAACTGACCTGATATTGGTAGCTAAAATCATAATTAGCCTAAATATGTAATGAGCAAACACAAAACGGTCGGGAAATGTGGGAATGTGTTTTGGGGATCAGTCTGGATTATCGTAAAGATGCTCTGATGTCTTAACTAGATGTTTGTGAATCTGCCGCATGCTTTGCATTCATTACCTACAATGTATCTCAATTTGAAACACTTTTAATACATGCTATTATAGTTTTTTGGCAAAAAAAAAGAAGTAATGCAGATACTCCAGCCCTCAATATCAGCTGCTATTAGAGACTATATCAAGCGCTCAGACTTCTGTAGATCGCATGCATCCTCCTCCTAATGGTGATTTGCGACTAAGAAACTTTAAAGCAATAGTTCACCCAAAAATTTAAATGTGCTCATCCTCAGTTCATCCCAGATCAGGATGGGTTTGTTTCTTCATCAGGTTTGTAGAAATGTAGCACTGCATCAGTGTCTCAGCAATGGATGCTCTACAGTGAATGGGTGCCGTCGGAATGAGAGTCCAAACAGCTGATAAAAACATCACAATAATCCATCTTAATGCTGGATGTGTTTAATCTTTTGTCTTCTCCAGATGTTAACTGATGGACTGGAGTGCTGTGGATTACTTGTGGATTATTGTGATGTTTTTATCAGCTGTTTGGACTCTCCATTCTGACGGCACCCATTCACTGCAGAGCATCCATTGCTGAAACACTGATGCAGTGCTACATTTCTACAAACCTGATGA
The DNA here is from genome assembly GCF_018340385.1 of Cyprinus carpio. Taxonomy (NCBI): domain Eukaryota; kingdom Metazoa; phylum Chordata; class Actinopteri; order Cypriniformes; family Cyprinidae; genus Cyprinus; species Cyprinus carpio. The sequence continues at coordinate 26,046,782 of NC_056583.1, forward strand.
AGTAACAAACTCATACTAATCTCGGAGTGAGCACATTTTCAGCAAATGATAATTTTTGCTGAACTATTCCTTTGAGTCACGCATTTCCAATGAAAGTTTAAAATCACCAACTCTAAGTGAAAATAATTGACTTTTAGAGTCTGAACACAACACACAGTAAGACTTGTCTCTACATTAGACTGAACTCAGCGCCGTCACTCACAAGCTCTTAAATAACTTCTTTCCTCACTGTCTCATGTATATCTGATCAGAATCACTTAGCAGACTAGTTAATGACTCAATAACCACACAAACCGCCGCAGACACCGTGTGTATATCTGTGTGCTGGAGTTTTTAATGCTGCATGCTCTTTCACCGTCATACTGTTATTGCGTTCTGTCTGTTTCTGGGGCCAAATAAACGGAGCGTCATTTCCTCAGAGAATGATATTTTACATTTTGTTGTTTTTTATGAAGAGGCCCTGTGTGTCAAAATGTGTTTTAAATGGAAAACTGGAATAATTTGAGACGGGATGTTCAAAGTCTCATGAAGCTTAAAGAACAACATCCTTCATCAGAATGTGATCTTGACAATAAAATAAATCATTTTTAATTACTTACATTTGTACATGCACTTTATTCCAGTCTGTTTGCTTCTGAAATATGACATATTTCTGAGGTTAAAAATCAGGAATCGATGTGATGGAGGTAAGTGTATATATATATATATATACACCAGAATAAAGTCAGAGCTGAAAGTTTGTTTACTAAAACAACTCGATATCTATTTGGTTTTGGCAAATCTAATCTATCTTATTCTTATCTATCTATGTCTTCTAAAAAGAAAAGTTGTTTCAGAGACAAAGCAAGTTATAAAATCACAAAGTGCTGAAAGATTATGAAGACAAAGATTTATTTATTTGGAATAACTGATGAATCATTCGCAATAAGACCATGTATTAAAAAATAAACTAGGTCAGTTTTAAGTTTATGTATAATGCATTTCAAAGGTATTCATAATGTTCATAGTATACTATGCATTATATATAATTGCAAAGTTAAATGCATTATAATATTTATGCAATATAACTTGGTTGTTTGTCACATATTTTAATACATTATACTGTGTAAAGGTGTAACAATTAATTAAAATTGTGGTCATAAGATCATGCAATGCATTATAAAGTCCATTAATTAATGCATTAAAATATATATTTTTTTTTAATGCAGAGCCTTCAATCATGACCAAACCTTTTTGAGGTATAAAGTAGAAAATGTTTAAATGTATAAAGTTGTTCAAACGATCTGAAGATGTTCCACTGCAGGCCACACGGATTCTGTCAAAATACACAAAAACTTAAAATTAGTTATTAAAGAATATATCAATGTTGTAGTTTCATGGAAACATTCATAGATTTGGTTGTTGGTTAGAAGAGATGTATGAAGAAAGAATAATAATAATTTATTATTATCGGTTTATTAAACATCATAAACCGGTGAATGCAGTCCAGTTCTCATGCATGCATGCGGTCTCTAGATTCACTCTGATGTTTGCATGCACTGCAGAGGATCAAACAAGACCTACCTCCTGACCCTAACTCCAAACCTACACTGTGGTGGGACGAAAACTCCCGAAAACATGTCCTTAAACGATCAGATGCACAAAACAACACGTTCAGGAAACAACAAACTCATGCTATTTGTTTACCTCTAAATGACTATGCAGAAACACTATTGATTCTCATTGCTGTAATAGAGTATTTACTACATTAGCTACAATATAAAAATGATTGCATTTAAAGAATAATTAAGAAAAAAACCATGACATATAAATACTCTGTATTTTAAATAATATACTGATGTCATATACAGAAAAAGAAAAGACAGTTTAAGAGCTTTAATGGGACAGTTCACCCAAAAATAAAAATTCTGTCATCTTTTACTCAGCAAACAGTTGACGGTAGCCATTGACTTCCATTGTAAAGAAACTACTCAATGGCTACCGTCCACTGTTTGGTTACCAACATTCTTCAAAATATCTTCTTTTGTGTTCAACAGAAGAAAGAAACTCATACCTTGAGAGCGAGCAAACGATGACGATTTTAATTTTTGGGTGGACTGTCTCTTTGCGTAAGGTGTGTTACCGGAGTCCAGGCGATGGTGTAGCGGTGAATGATACGTGCTGATGTAGCGCGCGGGACTCAACAGCGCCTCCATCTGGAGCAGACGACTCACCGCGGCCTGCGGAGGAACCGCATCTGATGCCTCCTTCAGCACTTCATCAGGAATCACTTTAGATCCCTGTTCAAACACACAGATCTCCAGAATTGTTCACCACTGGAGTGAGTAGTAAAACATCCCAGAGAGCACAGGTACGTCTGCAAGACATCTGTTAAACATCGCCTTATCTGGAAAGCATCTGCTGTGTAGCATGTCTTGCAGATGTAAAATAGACTTTTCTGTGATGTACATGTGCTATCAGGGATCCATAGCCTGTATTTGACATCTGCAAGATGTATTTTTTAGAGTGTTTGCTCATCTGCAATACGTCTACAGGATGTTTCCTATCAGATGTCAAACAGACGTTTATAAGATGTCTTTAAGATGTTTGAAAAAAAACTGATGTTTTAAAGACATTTATCAGATGTTTGCACACAGCAGATGCTTTCCAGATGAAGCGATCTTTAACAGACTTCTTGCAGATGTATGTGCTCTCTGGGTAATAACACCCGAAACGTCTTTCGTTCACTGACAATATCGGGTTTGTGATATTGCCTATTAAAAAATGGTGTGTTATGTTCATTACTGTATGAAAGAACGTCAGTAAAGTACTGATCCTGGAAGATTACACTGGCAAAACATTCAGTTGTAAGATAACTATAATGATAACTAGCGTCCAAACCATCAATAAAGGCCCTTTCACACCAAGAACGATAACTTTAACGATAAAGATATTTTCAGCGTCCACACCAACGCACGATAACGTCTGTTTATAATAAGCTGGAAATAATCACCTGAAAGTAATTCCAACGATATCAGTTTTCTTTGTTGGTATTGGTTTAGTGTGAAACTTATAGAATTATCACATCGAAAATTCATCATAATAACAACCACCATACCATAACATAACAAAAACACATTCATCTAACAAAAAATAAAATAACCATATCACAAAAACATAACTATAACGCAATCTCCCAATTAAAAAAAAAATACAAAAAATACAAAATATATATAATATATATAATATATATATATATATATATATATATATATATATATATATATATAATATATATATATAAATTTATATATATATACAAAAAATGGACACAAATATTTTCCTAAAATGTTTTAAAAGTATTACAGAAATTATTTTTATTAATATTATTATTATATTAATATTAATTATTATTATTTATAGTCATTTTATTTTTTATATTTTTTAAAATATATTTAAAATAGATATAAATATACATGGACATAAATTTTTATTTTATTGTATTATTTTATCATTTATTTAGTTATATTTTCTTATTTTGAAATTCATTTTGGTGTATGAAGATTTAAACAAAATATATTTTCAATTTAAAAAATATATGTAATTGAGCTTCACTATTTAAAACATAAACTTAACATTTATTTAAAATATATTTTGCCATATAGGTGATTACGTGAGTCCAGTGATATTATTCCTCTTTGTCACTATAAATATAGTGCTGGTGGGAGTTCACAATTCTCTTATGTTCATAGTTTATAATTCTAGGTTTGAATATGCTGATATTCATCAAAAGTCAAAGATCTTAATTTGAACTCAAACATTTCTCATCAGACCAAATATGTTCACAATAATTCTATAGCTCTATTTTTCATCTATTTAGTCATACTCTTATTACTCCTGGGGAACTTTAGGAGAGACAAAGCACAAATGTAGAGTTTTTCTACCGTGATCTGTTGTGTTTTGTTGAGCAGGTGTCGTCCGAGCCGCAGGATCTGATGAAGAGTGTCTCTCACGAGTCTCTCCAGGCTCTGTTCATCTGAGACGAGCGTCCGCTGGCTGTCAGACTCGTCCAGCAGCTTGTAGCTCCAGAGCTGGAAGAGTCTGCTGGGAAGGTCGTGGGACACCAGCAGGATCCGGGGCTCCAGGATCGGACCGCTGCGGGGCAGAGAGGTGCTTCTGCATTACAGACACATCTGACATTCCTACACTTTTCCTGTAAGGTACTGGAATAAATCATCAAGTCTTTAATAAATGCACTAAAACAATTAAATAACTATATTTAAATATACTATAATTTTTTTTAATTAACAAAAAATAATAATAACAAAAGTAATGCAGCTTGCTCATTTTTTAAACAACACAAACAATATATTTATATAACAAGACATCCAGATAAGGAGGAACCACATATTACAAATACAAAGGGTTTATGTAAAAAATAATAATAATAAAAATAAAAATAAATGTTATTAACATTTTTTGATTAAAAAAAAGTATCTAAAAATTATACTATAGTATAGTTTTTATTTATGTATTTTTTTTTCAATTGCATTTTATAATTTTTTTGTAGTTTTTGTTTTGTTGATATGTCTATATCGTTTTTATTATTTTTTATTTCAATTTTAGTTTTACTTATTTTAGTATATCAAGTTAAACTAAATTAAAATGGGAAATGTTGCCTTAGTAACTAGCTAGTATTTAATTATATTTAATTTATTTATTTAATTTTAAGTAACAGTTTTTTTATGATTTTAGTTTTAGTGAACTATAATAACCCTGATATATATAATATATATATATATATATATATATATTTTTTTTTTTTTCTTTTTTTTTTTGTCTTGCAGATGTATCTAAATCTAAATTACAGTCACTCACTCTTTCCCTGTAGTGCACTAATTGGCATTCACTATCTCGGGAAGAATGAATGATTTCAGACAGCTTTATTAGCAGTGCAGCAGAGAATCATGGGTGTTGTTGATTAATAATCACCTGTTCTCCTCCATGTGTCGCAGGTCTTGCAGGACAGACAGCAGAGCTTCAGTCGAACACTAGTGCATGAAGGATATTTCTGGATTAATATTTTACAATCACTGCATCTGTTTATATGAGGAGACGCTCCTGACCTACAGTATTCCAGATTTAGGAATATGATGCATCGTTTACTCACTCTCATGTCACTGCAAACCTGTAAGACTTTCTTTCTTCTGTGGGAAACTAAAGTTTAGATGTTTATAATGCGGAAAACTGGAAGCTCTCTAGCATTTATGTAATGTAAGTAATATTTTCATACTTTTTTTTTTTTTTTGCATGATTTGGCAAAATCACAGCTTGATTGGAAATGGTGCACAATGAAATGTTTTTTTTTTTTTTTTTTTTTTTTTTTTTTTTTTTTTCAATTTTATTTTTGGTAATTGTAAGTGTAGTAATATTTTTTAAGATGGAACGAACTTATAATTTTAGTATTATTGATATATTATGGTATTTATTTATATTTTGAATTAGCTTTTATTTTTGATATTTTCAGTTTCAATTTAAGTTTTAGTAATTTTTATTAAATGCATTTGTCATTTTTATAAAAAATATAACATTTATTTTAATAAGATATAATAAAAAAAATAATTGTTACATGTTCCCTGTAATATTTCTATAAACCTTTAATGTATTTTTATTTCAGTTTTAGAAATTCTGGAAGTTTTTTTCCCCAACAAAAAGATTATTTTAAAAAGGCAACTGCAGCTTTTTATCTCGCAGTTTAATTTTTTTAAGTAAATTTTACTTTTACTTTTAATTCTAATTCTGCATTTGCGTCTTGCAATTCTGTTTTTTTTTTTTTTTTACCAGGAATAAAAAATTAAATTGCAATGTTTTTATTTTAAATTGCAATTAGTTTTTAGCTCACAATTCTGACTTTCTTCACAGAACTGCAATTTTATACACTCTCAGAAAAAAGGTACAAAAGTTGTCACTGGGGCGGTACCTTTTCAAAAGGCACACCTTTTGTACCTTTAACTTTCTGAGAGTTACAAAACTCCCCCATTTTTTATCTCATGGCATCTGAGAAAAAGTCTGAATTGTAAGATAAAAAGTTGCAATTACCTTTTTTTTTTTAATCCCATGGCAGAAACAAGCTTCCATACTTTATTTTTGTTTCAGTTTTAGTTGCAAAAACTTGCATGAATGTTCTGTTTATGTTCCACAGAGGCAGAAAGTCATGGGAGTGAAGCATGAGGCTGAGTAACTGATGCACACACTGTGGACTGCAGATGAAGCACCTCGATGACGAGCAGCACGTGTTGAGGGTAAAGCAGCAGGAGACCGGTGACGTCTTCACCCGCTCGGAACCTCTGCAGACTGAGAATCAGCCTCTCGAAGTGATCTGACACACAACACATACCAGAGGTTATTTTAAAACTGAACTTTTCAGGTCTGGGTCTGGATTGTAATGACACTCTAAACCCTTTAATCAGAAATCTGAGACGCTCAGACGGACCTCCCACAGTCCTCCTGTCAGCCGCTCCGCAGGACAGACGGCCAATCACAGTCAGCCTGTGTAACAGGAACTTCTGCAGGAGAGACAGGAAGTGATAAAAGACAAACCTGCTGAGTGACTGACGAATATGAGAAACACTCAGCATTTGTTTGCGCTGTTGACTGGATACACAGAGCATTTGACTTCATGAATCTAAAGGAACAGCTCATTGAAATAAACAATACAAGTTGTACATTTACATTATTTGTTTTTAGTTCTTATGAAAAAAAAAATCCCAATATTTTATTAACACTTAGAAAAAACTAATTAAAGAGACAATAAAGCTTATTTTACAACTAGAATCATTTTTAAAATCATATGGATTTTGAGCTACAGTTTTAGCCCTTTGAGCTAAAATATTTTCTTGAAGTTCAAATGAGATTTTAAGGTAATATTTCAGTAATGTATCAATTTATCAACACATTCAAGTGTTCACAGTTCAGGTAAACAAATAAAATTAAAAATTAAAATTAAAAATAAAAAAAGCTTTTTTAGTGCGTGTTCTATTTTTATTGCAATTATATATATATATATATATATATATATATATATATATATATATATATATATATATCAATTATTTCTACATAGCTGTTATTTCTTTTGATTTCAGTTTTAGTTTTAGTAATTATTATGGAAGCTAAAAAAGGTAATTGTGACTTTTTTCTTCTTCTTACAATTCTGAGTTTATATCTTGCAGTTCTGAGAAAACATCAGAATTGTTAGATAAACAGTCACAATTACCTGTTTTTTTTTTTTTTTTTTTTTTATTTTTTTATCCAGAGTGATAAACAAGCTTCCACACTTTAATTTATTTCTGTTTCAGTTTTAGTCTTTTTTTTTTACTTCAACTTGCATGATTATTTTCCTAAATAAAACATTATGTAAATGTAACAATATATATATATAATTAAAATGAACACATTAAAATGTAACAATTCTAAAAATAAAAAAGTTATGTAACTTAAAATGTAACTATATATATATATATATATATATATATATATATATATATATATATATTTTATTTATATTTTTTTTCTTAAACTCCCTGCAGTTTTCTCAAGAAGCTTAGTTTTGAACAGTTGCCCTGAATGACTTGAGTTTACATTCTGAAAACAGATCTATGATTGTCTGCACTGACCAGCTCTCTGCGGTGCGTCAGCCGGCGGTGGAACAGACTGGAGCCGTTCTCATGGTCTGCTGCTGTACTGGAGCTCTGCGTGTCTCTCTCCATGCTGCTCTTCTGTCCGTCTGGTGCTAACTAACCCTCCCTCACTGTTTACCTGCTCCATGTTAATCTCCAGGAGACGTGAGCTCCTGCCCCGGGGAAATTCAAGCCATGCAAATTACATCAATTCTTTTTCCCCCCTGAACCATCATGAAAGCACTATTCATTCTGTGATGGAAGCGTTTTTTTGGAGCAAACTCTTTTGTCTCACTGAGACTCATTCGAAAGCTAGCATTTATGTACGTTAATTACAGAATTACTGCATTATTGGAAATGCTGCACCATTAAAATACTCTAATATTTTTCTTTTATTTCACTCTTTGTTTAGAAAATTGTGAGTAATAATGTTTTTAAAATTCATTCTAATAATTTAAAGATTATAAGGGGAAAGTGCTCCTTCAGTTTTCTTTATATAACATTATAGAAATTTTTTTTTTAGTAATTTTGTTATGTACTTTAATTGATTTTTAATTTGGCTTTAGTCATTTTAGTATTTCAACTTCATTTCATTTAGTTTGGCAACATATATAGAATATATAATTTCAGCAATTATATTTTGTTTTACTTTAGCTTTTTTGCTAAATAATTTTAGTTTAGTTTTAGTAGTTTTTGCACTTCTATAATATATATATATATATATGTATATATATTTTTTTATTTTTTTATTTTATTTTTTTGCCAAGGCAACATTTTTTTTAAGTGTAAGTTTTTTGTCTGATATTTATATTTTGTTTGATTTGATTTTTTTCTATGTAGATTTTTGTATTTTAGTAATTTTAGCACTTTCATTTAATTTTTAATTTTTTTTATTTAAATTATTTGTATTTTGTTTTATTTCGGCTGTATTCCAATTAATTTTTTTTTTGGAGACGCATGATTCTTTTTTTTTTTTGAGTTAACAGTAGCAACACTGATCTGACACAAGGGTGAAAAAGGTTAAATAAAATCTATATTTAAATACATTTATAAAGTAGCAAAGAAAAATTGTTTCCAATACATAAAGTTCTTGCTAAATCGGTGAGTTCTGATGAAAATCCCCCCTGGGACACAAAAGTGCCTGGATTTGAAGACACACAGAGCTGAAGTGTGTTGTAGGCCTAGTGTGTACTTCTGCTCTGAATGCAGTGTAACCAAGCAACCTTTGATGAGGAGAAATCTGAGCCGCTCCTCCTTCAGTGAATGTGCGAGCATGACAAACCTTTCTGCCAGTCCTGTGTTTCTCCATCAGCCGGATGAACAGAGACTCCGATCTGACAAACTCTGCGTCCAGATCCCGTGAAGCCATGACTGCTGTGTGTGTTTACACTGGTTACTAAGCAACAGCAGCCCTGGACAGTCCTGCACCCTTCTGAAGCTCTCTTTCAAGGGAACAGTGCTTAGGAAGCACTTCTGAGTCGAACACACCTATATAGACTGTACGTTTGTGTAGGTTATGCAGTATATAGGTGCCATGAGAAACAAAAAAAAGAAAAAAAAAGACAATTGATACAAAGATCATTTCTGACTGAGCTGTTAATGTACTCATTTCTGTTTTCTGTCTGCTTGCAACATTATCTATACACACATAACATACCCATAAAACAATTTTAATAAATCCTTCTTGTGCTATAAAAATGAGAGATGATTGTATTGATCATTTTTGGCAACACTTTATAATACGGTTCCTTTTGTTAACATTAGTTACCATGAACAAACAATGAAAAATGCTTCCTTACCCTTTACCCCTTTTTTTTTTTTTTGGATTATATGTCTAAAATTTTGTCTATGAACTACGTTTTTGCAAAAGTTATTATGTGCATTATGTTTGAATGACAAATGAAGATTTTAAAACAGAAGTACAGATTTTCACAC
>NC_056583.1:26061374-26071374 GCF_018340385.1 Cyprinus carpio
TCGTGAGTCCCTCGCCGTTCTCATCCTGAACATGAGACAACAACCACATCACTGAAACACTTCTTCAGCTTCTGGAATACATACGGTGGCTAAAACTTAGTGTAAAAATTATGAAATATTATTATAATGTAAAACAGCTGTTTTCTCTGTGAATATCTGTTAAAGTGTAATTTATTTCTGTGATGTGCAGCTGTATTTTCAGCATCATTACTCCAGTCTTCAGTGTTACATGATCTTCAGAAATCATTCTAATATGATGATTTGCTGCTCAAGAAACATTTCTGATTATTATCAATGTTGAAAACAGTCGTGCTGCACAATATTTTTGTGGAAACCGTAATACATTACCATTCAGAAGCTTGGGGTACAATTTTTTTTTATACTTTTATTCATCAAGGATGCATTAAATTGATCAAAAGTGACAGTAAAGACATTTATAATGTTACAAAAGATTTAAATGCTGTTCTTTAGAACTTTCTATTCACCTGTAAATCCTGAAAAATAAAATGCATCACGGTTTCCACAGAAATATTGTGCAGCACAACTGTGTTCAACATTGATAATAATCAGAAATGTTTCTTGAGCAGCAAATCATCATATTAGAATGATTTCTGAAGATCATGTGACACTGAAGACTGGAGTAATGATGCTGAAAATACAGCTGTGCATCACAGAAATAAATTACAGTTTAACACATATTCACACAGAAAACACCTGTTTTAGATTATAATAATATTTTCAAATTTTTACTGTATTTTTGATCAAATTAATGCATCCTTGCTAAACAGGAGATTACGTGAATGTAGTCATGGTTTAAAAACACTTGCTTTTGACAGCAGCAGTAAATCAATGAGATCTGTTTCTTTTTTCTTGTATCCTCCTGTGTATTCCATGTTTTCCGTGCGGGTCTTTGCGGACCCCTGCTGGTCGAGTTGTAAACGGCGTTCTTGTACGATTTTCGACGTGAACTCGTGTACGATGTTGCACGCCTTGCGAAAGCGCCGTCCCTGTTCGGAGCGCCAGTACAGCCAGTCCCAGTGATACGGAAGGTAATGCTGCCTCTGAACCAGCAGTTTAGACAGCTCCAGAATGGCTGCGATGTATTCGCTGGGTTTCCTGAGAGACAGACGTGAGTTTGTGAGTGAGATTTCTTGTATTGGTGTATGATGAACAGACTCACTCACCCCTGGCAGTGACTGTCACAGCTGAAGGTGCACTTGAGCAGACTGTCCAGCGTCATGGAGCTCATGTGCTCAAACATGTCCAGACTGTTCTGCCCTTCAGCCAGCAGGCGGCGCCATTTAGCCTGAATCACACAACAAACAGACACAACCACAGAACAAACCGCTGGTCACGCTTCAGTTCAGACACACACACACATTCATCTTCCGTTTACAAGATCGTGTAAAAACACAAATGCTACTGTGTTGATGGCTCTCTTAAAAATATGCATGATAAACCCTCGAGAGAAAAAAAAAAAAAAAAAAACCCTTCCAGGTCGCAATTTCACAAAAGGAAACAAGAAATAATATTTTGCTTAAAGAATATAAAGTATATTTTAGAACATTAAAATAATGTATTACGAATCTGGGGAATATTTGAATAAATTTGCATGAAAATAATACCACAATCGGGGTTATAATAGTTAAATAAAAATAAATAAATAAATATATTTTTTTGTAATGTTAACTGTATAAATAAATTAAAATATAAAAAAGTTGTAGCTTGAGTTGAATACTAAAATAACTAATAAATGAATTAATAAATAAATAGCCATATTTTAACAAAATAACCAAAAAGAAAAAAAAGAGAAATTACTAACACTTTAACTAAAATTAAATTGAAACAGTTCTTATAATGAACTAAAACTAAAAGTACTTGAAATAAATTCATTACAAATAAAATGTATATTTTTTTTTTCAGCTAGATGCCACTAACTAAAAAATAAAAACTATGCAGACATTTAAAAAAAAAGACAAAACAAACAAAATTGCTAAAACTTTAGTTTACAATAAAATAATAAAAAGAAAAACTGGTTCAAAATACTACTAAACACTACAATAAATGATTTTAACTGAAATAAAGTAGAATATAAAAAAGCTGAATACTAAAAATAATAATAAAAACTAAATAGCCATATTTTAACAAACAAAAACAAAAAAAACAAAAACAAAATTACTAACACTTTAACTAAAATTAAACTGAAACAGAGTTCTTATAATTAACTAAAACTAAAACTATAACAAAACATTTCACTACTTTAAATAAATTTAAAATGTAAATAAAAAAAAAATATATATATATATATATATATTAATTTTTCAGATAGTTGCCACTAACTAAAAATAAAGACTATATAGACATTTAAAAAAAAGAAAAAAGAAAAAAAAAACCAAACAAATAAAATCGCTAAAACATTAGTTTTAACTAAAAATAAATGAAAAACTGATTAGAAATACTACTAAACACTACAACAGCATCTCAATGGTACTAAAATACAGAAACAGAAAATATTAAAATAAAAAAGAGGCTTTATTAACTTTATGTAAAATGTATTTCTTTTTTCATTCTTTTGATTTGGCAGTGAAATCATGACCTGGAGCTGTTTTGTCAGATTCACCCTGTATTGTTCCCTGTTTCAGCTGCTGTGTTATCTGACGTGATAAATGTGATTAAACTCATTGTGGGTCAGCGGTTGGCTTGAGTGCGGTCAGTCGGTTGGTTGGCACTGACAATGCAAACACTGTTTCTGTGAGTTGTGTGATACTGCACGAACACAAACATCAGGAAATGATCTGTTGTCACAGTACTGAAGATTACTGTTAGAAATCTGCAGCTTTGCAGCGCTTCTGCCAGCAAAACAACCTCATGTGCACAAAAGCAAATAAAGATTAATGGTGTTGACTATCTAGAAATGTAGATTTTAATTGTCTGTGTGCGGTTGACGTACATGCATGATGTTGGTGGACTGGTTGAATACGTGAACATATTTTTTGAGGATGTCGAAGTGGAACGCAGGAGTCAGAAGTCGCCGATGGCGTGACCATTCCTGACCGTTCTGCAGCAGAAGACAATGACCTGCAAAACACACAGGAAGTGCTTTATACAGATACAAACTTACTGTTTAAAAGCTTAGGGTCGGTTACACTTTTAAATGTTGTGAAAGAGTCTCTCCTGCTCATCAGGGCTGCATTAATTTATTTAAAAATACAGTAAAAGCAGTAAAAATTGTAAATATTATTAAAATCGAAAACAGCTGTTTTCTATGTGGATATCTGTTAAACTGTAATTTATTTCTGTGATGCGCCGCTGTATTTTCAGCATCATTACTCAGATCATACACAGATCAAAAGAACAGCATTTATTTGAACTAGAAATCTTGTGTAACATTATAAATGTCTTTATTGCCGAATTTTAGCAATTTAATGTGTAAATGAATAAAAGTATTAATTTCTTTCAAAACGAATTGTAACTGACCCAAAACGTTAAAGCAGTACTGTAATTCTTGCATAATATTTAGGACAGAGAGTATGTGTTCAGATGTGTGTTTGCACATCACTTACCCAACCAAGGTTTCATAAATCCATAAAAGATCTTGTCTTTGAAAGTAATGTTTGCTGCCAAAACAAATATAAAGAGTTTAATGTCATTACAAATTTGTATGAATGTTATATTTAGAATACCTCAAACTGAATTGAGGTCATTTGTTTTATAATTGTATTACTGACTGTGTACTTGTCTTTTTTGTAAATTCAATTCAGTTTGAAATCAAATTTGAAATCAAGCTTTCTTGTGCTGTAAGCTTTTTCACTCTTTGAATTTTAGTCAGTGTGTAGTGTGCATGTTTGGGCATAAAAAAGATCTACAAAGTTACAAATCTCAAAGTCCACTCCAAAGGGAGATATTTATACAAACCCGGAACTAATCGAGCTGTTTGTGCCAGGCTGGGGAGAAAGGTATTGTAATAATGTAAATTATGTGAAAAATAATGTGTTTTTCAAAGCACCAAGCATGAGGGCATGTTCTAGTACACCCTAAAAATTAAATCAAGACTTTGTAAAAGAGCATAATAGGAATCCTTAAACCACTCTTATCCAACCAAGGTATTGAAGTTAGCTTTTTATATGAATATTTTTTGGTAATTAAATATCGCCGGCTAAAAAGTAACTAGTACGCTTGAGCAGTTTTTGAGAGGAGTACTTTGTACTTGTACTTAAGTACTGTTTTGACACCAGTACTTTTACTTGTAATTGAGTATTATTTCAGCAATGAAACAGTACTTGTACTGAAGTACAGATTTTCAGTACTCTTTAAACATTAAACAGTGACTGCTGCAGTAACTCATGTGACCCTCGCAGCGGAAACACTCTTCTCACCCTTTACACAGACACCCGAGATGAACTTCAGTGAATATTTCACAGGAAAACTCACTTATTAGGTTCTGTTTCATTTAGTAGACTCAGCAGGTCATTGAACAGAGACTTGATGTTCATTCTGTTTGGTTTTTATGGGTTGTGTTTAAAGCAGTAGTTCCTCCAAAAATTTAAATAAACTGAAAATGTGCTCATCATCAGGTTTGTTACTTCATCAGGTTTGTAGAAATGTAGCATTGCATCAGTGTCTCAGCAATGGATGCTCTGCAGTGAATGGGTGCCGTCAGAATGAGAGTCCAAACAGCTGATAAAAACATCACAATAATCCACAAGTAATCCACAGCACTCCAGTCCATCAGTTAACATCTGGAGAAGACAAAAGATGAAACAAATCCAGCATTAAGATGTTTTAAACTCAAATACATAGAGTCTATAATCCATAATAACACTTCCTGCAGTGAAAAAGTGTTCTGTTCTGAATCAAGAGAGAAATCTGCACAGATCAAGCACCGTTAAAACAGCTCTAAACAAATATGTGTCTGGATTTTGATGTGAGAGACAACAGGAGATGCACTTTTTCACTGGAGGAAGTGTTATTATGGATTATAGACTCTATGTGTTTGAGTTAAAAACATCTTAATGCTGGATTTGTTTCATCTTTTGTCTTCTCCAGATGTTAACTGATGGACTGGAGTGGTGAGGATTACTTGTGGATTATTGTGATGTTTTTATCAGCTGTTTGGACTCTCATTCTGACGGCACCCATTCACTGCAGAGCATCCATTGCTGAGACACTGATGCAGTGCTACATTTCTACAAACCTGATGAAGAAACAAACTCATACATCTTGACGAGAAAGCATCTGTTAGTGTACACTCTTTGTGGTTATGCGGTGTGTGTTTCTTACCCGAGGCTGTCAGAAGGGATTTGATGTAGTCTGGGTGGAAAAGCCGGACCATATTGTAGAACGGACCCAGATACCAGGCACAGGAGTGAACGTACCTCCTGACCAGATCATCAACGGCCTGCAGTCCCTCTTCATTATGGCGCATCTGAAACACACAGCAGAGGAAAATCTCTGGCGGGCTTCCGATAAAAGCACAAACATTATAATTACGGCTATAGTGTGGCTTTAACACTCGACATCATGTAAAGTGTTGTATGCTCTGCTACTGCCAGACTGAGAAAAAATGACAATAATGAACTCTGACTTTGTAGTTAACACTAAACACAAAAGCTGTCCAGATGCTCACTGCATACTGCACACTGTACTGCATACTCTTTTGAATAGTCTGTGAAACAGTAGTGTTTTGCAACGAAGCATTACAAATAATAGTATGCAACATTGTCATCTTTTTTCTTGTGAATGTTAAGTGAACATTCCATTTTGTCATTTTGCAAACATTATGAGAATGATACTTTTGAATGAGGAAAAACAGTGGATATTAGACTTGCTTCCTGTTAATTGCACTACTGTACATTCTGAATAACCTTGATATTGCATGCATACATAAAGTTTGCATACTAAATGCACAGGAGTATCCTGGTAGAATGCTGTTCTGAACATGAGTGCACGCATTGTGTGAACGGCATTACATGTGCATAAACATGCAAATGACACGCCTGGGCAAAAATGCTGAATTATCGCCCATGAGGAAAGCAGTTCTGAGAAACTCCAAGTGAAAACAACCGATCAGATTAAACGTGAGACACCAGATAGTGATCTACTGCAGAGCAGTGCAGTAAAAGTCTAGTTCCTGTATCTTCAGACAGTGGGGGACTATCACTACAGTTTCATTTGAAAGCAATTCAGCTAATGAACTGAACTGATCCATAACATTATCTAAACAGGCCATTATGTATGGCTTCTGAAGAACCAGTTTTTCTGCTTTGCCTGCCAAATGTATTATGTTGCTCACTGCACACATCCTTATGCAACCTAAAAGCAATGCAATGTCAGTTTCTGACTTCCATGTTCCTTGTTGTTAGTCACTTGAGCAATAACATTTCCTCCACTGGTAAACCAAAGATACAGTTTTTGATAGAGACACGACCATAATAGGAATATATCAGTATGCAAATGCAAAAAATGCCAGTGAAATCCCTCAGATATTATAGATTTGTTATTAAAAAAGATACTATAGTGGATTTTCACAGTTAACAACATATGTTAGAACGTTATGAAAACGTGATACTTTGTTACTTTTGAATGTTCTCTAAACATTCTAAAACAAGTAGTTACATTTAAAAAAAAAAAAAATGTTACATTTAACTAAACTCACTAGCCCCATGTGCCCCATGATCCAGTTTCTCTGCGGCGGCTGACTGAAGCACCGCAGCGCGCGTCGTTTGACAGCGAGACGCGTCGCGAGCGCGCACAGGAGCACCGCACCGGAGAGCGCGAGGATCCCGCACGGCGAACAACCGGAGAGGAGCTCGCGCAGAAACCCGATCAGATCCGCTGAGCCCTTCATCATCAAAATCATCCAGCAGCACCCTGCGGAGAGAATGAATAACCAGCCTGTTTAATGTGTGCGCCAATCAAAACCGAAATTAAAACACACACAGCTCACGTTTAAGTTATATTAACATACGCGCGTATAATATACACGTACAATATTCAATATAAACGCGTTATAAACACACTTAAGTGCGCTTTAGATATCACACGAGTCAGACCTTTATGATGAGCCGCCGCTGAAGTGTTTCTTGTCAGAAGAAGCTCAGCTACAGTTCCGGGTGCTGGTGCATCATAAACAAGAAGCACATGAAATACTGCCCATCAACTCTGATATGATTAATGCACATCACTGAGGGCTTATGGAAAACTATTGTGATCATAGAAAAAGCGTGAAGTGCAAAAAAGTGTCAAATGTTAATATTCATAAATGTATTAAATATATTTGTGTTTGAATTTGTAATACGAACTCTAATGTGCATATGCATGTTTAATAAACTTGTTTTTTTTACACGTTTGTGTTGAACAGACTTTTAGTTTTGCATCATTTGCACCGGCAGGTGGCGCTGCTGTAACATGGTTATTTTAATCAATCTCTCAGCCATCATTATACTGACGTGTTGATTTTTTGCATACGATGTATGACTGATGTTTTTGTTGCTAACGTTTTGAAACCTTTAAATTAACTTTCTGTTAACGTCACTGGAGGAACGTTTGTTCATCTGTCTTTCAGCACAGGTAACACGTTTAGGTGATAGAATAGAAATGAAGGCGGGGAATGAAGTTCAATCTGTGGAGTGAAGAAAGAATGTAGATGCAGAATAGAAAGTTTAAAATATGAACACAATTAAAGTTTTTTTTTCTAAAGTGTTTAGAGAACATCACAGTAAAAAACTTTTTTTTTTTTTAACCCAATCACTGTTAAAAATAACCCACAGTTGGGGAGGTGCTATGTTCACCCACCTGTGGGGTTATTTTAAAACAAACATTTTTAGTGAGTAGACAGAAAAACATTTTACCTGGTTACCATTTATATAAATGTTCCTTTTATTATTTTTTAGACTATTTGATGTTGCTTGTGTTATGGTCACATCTTTAATATTTTGTAGAGTTCATTTTTATCAATATTCTAATATTCAGATTTCATCCAATTTAATGTTAACACAACATGTTCTATCAGTTGTTTAGAATTTCAGACATTATTTTTTTTACTCATCACCTGTAGATTATGCATTTTTGGGTTTGTTAAATATGTTTGTCTGATAATAAATCATGTGTTTGCTGAATAATTTTTGATAAATAAGGGATGTCCCATTTGGCCTGAAAAGAAATTTGTCTGGAGTTGATCTCAAATCATGATCATGATCTCAAAATGTTTATACCTTGCAAAGTAACACTTTATATGAACTGTATTCAGACTGAAATATTATAGCTGGAACTTAAAGTTAACAAAAGCAATAAAGATAAAAAAACAACAACAAAAAACATCTAGGTATCTAAATTACACACTTTATCAGAATTCACTCTATAAGAATATTGTGAGAACACTTCATAATTTTCATAAATTTATTTATTTATTTTTATTTAACAACCTCAATTTACAAACTATATATTTATTTATTTATTTATTTTTATTTAACAACCTCAATTTACAAACTCTATAGGAAAACAATCTTTAAACATTTTAAAACCTTTTTAGGAGGGTTGCAAGGAGAAAGGAGAAAGAACACCTTTACAGAATCTTAGAAAGACAGACTTTATGTAATTCAGGAAGGGATTCATTGTCTTTTGACAAATATTTTGTGGAAGATATCCATCACGTGACCTCACTAGAGCCAGCTTTCATCTCTTAAATTTGGCTAATGTTTATTTTTAATTTTTCATTTGTGTAGCTATACAACGTCTTTAGTTTTGGTAGTTTAATTATTATTTAAGAATGAGGATTTTTTTTTATTTTTTATATTAGGCCAAGTACCTGTTTTAGAAATGGAAGTATTGCAGTATTTTTTATTTAAGCAAGTAACACTGCAGTGAACTACATCTCCCGTGATGCCTCGCGGTGCGCGTGACCGTCTCCCAGCAGTGGAATGTGCGGAATGCGTTTCCTGTGTTTGGCATCATGAGCTCCGCTCTTCAGCTCAGTCTCCGCGCTGCTCCGCTCCGGAGCTCCCGTCGTCCGGTCCCGTGAATGAGCGGCTCTGAGGCGCTTCAGTGATGGCGGAGCCGCTGCTCAAACGAACCTTCTCCAAACTCCGCGCCAAAGAACGATTCCGCCGCAAGACGGACCCCAAACTCACCGGTGAGACACCAGACACCGCAGACCCCCACACACAGCCTTTCTCATTTAAATATGGTGCATTATTATTACAGTGCAGGGGAAGTTTTGCAGAAGATGCAAATGAAATGGTGACAAAAATGCTGTAGATCTGTTACTTGAATTTAGTTTATTAGTTTGGGGGAAAAATAAATGTAATGCATGCTTTCTATATGTTTAATCCGTTATTATTATGTACTTCTTACTTTTATCCACCAGGCAGAGTTCGGACTGTTTTTCCACATGTTTGAATAATTGTGAAGTCGTAAAAAATGATATATTCATTACATAAATAATAGCCTACAGTTCCAGTTAAAAACTAGAGGAGGAAATATTATTTTCTGAAATATATATTTGAGTTAATTGGAGATGCTTTTCCTTCACTATCTGCTTCAATTTATTCATTAAAAAATACAATAATATTTTAGTTAACTAAAATAATATATTTTTAATAAATGCTAATGTTTATTTTTCATTTGTGTATATAACATCCATAGTTTGGTAATTTTGGAAGTTTAGTTTTATATATATATATATATATATATATATATACACAGTATTTTAGTTGACTAAAATAATATTTTTTCAACTAATTTTTTTTTTTTTAATGGATGAATTGGAGCAGATAGTTAAGGGACAGCATTATGATGCAAACTAAAATATAATTTTTTATTATTAGTTTTTAAAAATATTTAAATTGATGAATTGTAGCAGATAGTGAAGAAATATTATGATGAATAAAAATAATATATATTATTTTAATTTTCATCGTAATACTTCTTCCCTATCTGCTCCAATTCATCCATTAAAAATATAAAATAATAATATTTTAGTTTTCATCATAATGCTTTTCCT
>NC_056583.1:26076374-26083874 GCF_018340385.1 Cyprinus carpio
TTGTCTTGTATTTAATTTAACTATTGTTTACGGTGCTTTATAAAATGTATTTTAAAATATTATATATAAATTATAAATATTTATTTATTTTTTAAGAACAAAATATATAAATATTGTCTCATTTTAAAATATAGCTTTTTTACTTGTATTTAATTTAACTATTGTTTACTGTGCTTTATAAAATGTATTTAAAATTATTATATGGAAATTAAAAATATGTATTTATTTTTAAAATTAAAATATATAAATATTGCCAAATTTTCACAAAAAATAAGTCATTAATTAATTAATGTATTTAGTTATTCTGTTAGTTATTTAGTAATTTAATTTATTATATTTATTTTAATTAAGATGTTTACAGCATATTTACATTTATAGTGTGTTATAAGAATTATTTAAAATATTGTCTATACATCAAAATATATGTATTTCTATTTAAATCAAAATAAATAAACATTGCCTAATTTTAAAAAAAATATATTTTCAATATTCTTATTTATTCATCCAGTTAGTTATCAATTAATTTTTCTTGTAGTTATTTTAACTGTTGTTTACAACTCACATACACAGTATATTAAAAAAAAAAAAAAAAAAAAAAATATATATATATATATATATATATATATATATATATATATATATATATATATATTTATTTTTTATTTTTTTTGGTTGTTTGGGAAAGCAGATTTTATTAGCCTGCTTCCAAACAGAAGTAGAGTATAATGTGCGGTTCGGGGCACTCGAAAATAGCTGTCAGCATCTGGTCATACTAATAAACTGATAATGCAGCTGTTCTGGGCCGTGTCTGTCATGTGCTGTCTGTTTAATTCTACAATCCTGCTCCAAACAGAAATGAGACGCGCTTCCAAGCTGAAAAATAAAGCATTGCAGAAAATGTTCCATCTGATGTTACTCCGGCGCAGAAAGAAAAATAAAACATTCAGTGCAGGATCAAAAATGTGTGGAAGACTTCTAGCATCAGCGCTTCAGAAGGACGTCCATTGGTTTACTTACATACAAAAAAAAACAAATATCATCGCTGATTAATCAATTAGATAAAAAGCTCATCCTAAAACATTTGTTTCGTTCAAGTTCACTTATCTAGAAAAAAAGACAAATATAATGCATGATATTTAGAGGTCATGCATGCTCTAAATAATAAATAATCTTGCACATCTGCACTAAGTATTCACATCATTTATGTCTGTTTTAGTTACCATAGAATGCGATCTTTATAGTTTGTGCACTGCTTAGTTCTGACCATCAGAAAGAGGTTTTGCTCCGCTTTAAGAAAAATTACAGAGAACATTGAGCGCAGATGTTTAGAAGCGAGTTTCCTCTCAATCTAACGACTGAGAGACTTTCCGCAGATCTGATCTGATGCTCGAGCTCTCAGGAAACATCTTCATGGGGGATCTGGAGAGACCGGGGCTTATCCAGATTGTGTTTCCCTTTAGATCAGGCCTGTATTCACTCTTACAGGTCTTTTAGACGAGGCCAAAACAACTCCGTAGTTGTAAAGATCATGTATATTTGTTTTGGCTTTATTATTGCTGCTCTAGTAGATGAAATAACTCATAGCAGTTTCTTAATGCCTGTTTTTGAAACATAAGATCATCTTCCATGTTTTGAGTCTTTCCTGATGTGATTATTAATAGTTTGGCTTGTGTTTTCGGGGCAGATGAGAGCAGTACAGCGACAGGATGTCTCAAATTATGCTGCAGAGATGTGGGCGGCTGAAGGGGGAGGGATCGGCATTCTGGGAAAAACTCTTTAACCGTTACGCCGTGAATATTCTCAGCAAACATTGCCACTAATTGTTGCACCCTGCCAAACATTGTAAATAAACTCAGGAGTAAACAAACATGCACGCAGCCTTGTCAGTTTGGTTAATGAAAACAAACTTACATCACATTTAACTTTCAACAGTCTGTCATGGATTAGTGTGGATCTGCGTTCGACTGCTTTGACTTTAACATTCAGATGCTTTAAAACTGAAGTGTTTCACTTCTGAAACATTGAAAAATGGCACTTCAGCTTTAACCCAATGTTAGTTCTTCTTTTAGTTCTCCATGTTGTCGGTGATGCCCATGATATCCAAATATCATCTGATTAATCGTCTTAGTCGATATACTGTCTGTAAATGATTTTACTGAAGCTCTGTAAAGTTTTGCCCGTTAAGGGCTGGGTGCATGTGGCTATTTAGAGTCGTAAGCTGCTAAATAGAGCCAGACCAGTTTATCAATGTGCTGTTTAAACCCAGAAAGGACTTCATAAACACACAGACTGTTGAATGAGCGTCGGAGGTGAAGGGTGAGTCCAGCGTGCCACTCGTGAGAGCGTGCTTTGTGTGAGCGTGTGTATTTTGGGGTGTTGTAATGAATAGTGAATAGGGTTAAGTGTGTGTGTGTGTGTGTGTGTGTGTGTGTGTCCCGCTGTGAAGGAAAGCCCTTTACACAGACCGCTCATTGAAAACCTCTCAGCAGCCCAACAGCTGTGTGTTTGTCACTGAAATCACTCCCTGGACTTAATTTTTTACTTTTTGTTTATTCCTTATCCTGATCTTTAAATGTATGTCTTCCTGAACCTATAAAGCTAGCAACATCAAAGCAATGGGTTTGATTCCCAGCAAATGCATGGATAAAAGTGTCCGCCAAATGCATAAATGTAAACCAAATTATAATTTTCTGCACCATCCTATTTATGCGTTTTTGTCTATGCAATATCTCAGCAAGTAGCTCTAGCCTGTTGCTGTCTGTTTCTCTCCTTCTCCTTTTCTTGGCTGCTTAGGCAAAACAGGAAGTCATCTGCTGGCCCACTTAACGAACTGTAACACTTCCTGCTCAGGGAAGCATAAAGGGGTCTGTGTTGTGTTTTTCTGTTTTCATCTTGAAGTCAGTTTGGCTTCTGGAATGTGACTTATTTTAGAGCAAACCAAGATATTTACTGAGAATGATTTGGCGGGAATTGAAAAATTGTAATTGAAAACAAAGAGAGTACACTGTACATCATTTACAGATGCTTTTATCCAAAGCGACTTATATTGCATTCAAGGTACACATTTACATTATATCAGGTCATGCATTCCCGAATCGAACCCTTGACATTGGAGTTGGAAGCACCATACTCAACCCTTTGAGCAGGAAAGCCGTTTGTTAGAGAACACTTCGAATGCATTGATTTCAGGAGACATCGAAAGGTCTGCAAAAGTCACATTTCATCCCAAAGTTGAGTGCGACCTTTTCCTGAAGCACATTCTGATGTAGGCATCAAATGACCAGTGAAAATTTCAGATAAGCAGGCTCAAAAGTGCTCAGAAATCCAATTTGTTGTATTCCCAATTGATTTCAAAATGCTCCAGCACTTTCTGCACCCTCAAATTAGACTTGCACATTCCTATCTGTCAAACTTTCCATCAGAGCTTTGTGCAGTGTTTAAGCAGCATTTGCAGTTTAGGCATTTGGTTGTGGAGTGTTGTCTTGGCCTTGTAAACTAGCAACGGTTTTGAGACACTCATGAGCAGTGCTAACTAAAGAGCGACTGATAGAGATGTTTTTATTCAGCACTTCCAGAGTCATGCAAGCCACTAGAGATAATGCGCAGAGCCGATCTGGAGGGCACACGGGAGTTATTCATGGCTTCTGGAATTGGATTAGATATTTGGCTAACTGTGTGTCACAAGCCACGTTCATAATTTCAAGAGGGGAAAGAACAGAGAGAGAGAGAGAGAGAGAGAGAGAGGGGAAAACAGGGGAGGAGGGAGTTTAGAGAAACTTCCACATGTGCAAGAGGGGAGAGAGGGAGCGTAAAGAAGGAGATGGTAAATATCTGCAGCACTCCTCTTGGTGTCTGTTTCTGGTCTTTTTTTAATTCTTTCCAGTCATCCTCTCTCTTCGCTGCTCTCTGTCCATGCACGTCACTGTAAACTCATCTCAGAAATGTTGTTTTAGGGAGGAATCAAACCCTGTAAAGGTTAATCGCCCCCAGTTACACTTTTACTTGTGGTATTTGGTATTACCGAGTGTTGCAAGTCTCCAGTGGTCCATTCTTCAAGTTAGTCACTCAAATCCAGAATCCAAATATTTCAACACCAAATAAGGCCAAAAAACTCCTGCTATGGTAACGATTGCTGGTTTCTTTCCTCTGCCTTAGAAGTGACAGGGAAGGTGGACCTTTTCCAAAGTTCTTCATCAACTGCATCCACCTCAGGCCATGCTGAGACAGAGAGCTCCGCCGTGGAGGAGTGTACCAGACGCTCCCAGATTACCGTCACTAAAAAACAGAACTGGGCCAAACTTCCCTCTACGAGCAGAGACCCAGCCAGCACAGATCTGTGTACGAGCCTTGTCTATGGGCCACAGGACTGGGATTTGTGCTCAGGAAAGGCTGAGGACTCAAAACAGGCCGGGAGCCAAAGGACTTTGAGTGAGGATGGTTTGAAGAGGAAGCAGAAAGATCTGGAATTGGAGTTTGGATATTCCAGGACACCATGTGACTCGGTTGACGCCGGTTTACCGGAGTTGACACCTCCATCTACAGTCTGTATGGATGTGTGTGACTCTTCTAGCTCAGCGAAGATCTCTGGGCAAGGCGCATACCTCCAGCACCTGGACAGGAGTAGTCGAGCCTGGGTACTGTCCACAGGAAAGCCCCAGGCATCAGATGAAGTCCTCCCAACCAGAATCACAGAGTTGCGGCAGGGCACAGACAGAGATGGAAACATTTGGTACAACCCCATTCCTGAAGAGGATTACTCGAGGGCCACTGGAGGGACGGCTCAGGAAAAATATGGAGATCCGTGGAGAAAGAGAAAAACTGAGGAATCGGCAAAGGAGAAAAGAGACCAGAAACAATCAGGGGGTTTGACTCCCACCGGTGTCCATCAAATGAGAGAGATTCAAACTGAGGCTGACGTCAACAATGCGGATAGTTCGGGTATGGTCAGGTTTTTTCCATTATGTAAGAGTTTGTCACAAGCTGAGCTGCTTTACTTGCCAGCATACTTGCATTTCACACAGCTGGTTTTAAAACCTTATTTATAGTAAGGAGACAAATGCTGTGCTATGATTCGCATTCACAATTTTTTTTTTAAATAGGATGGGCTTCAAACACATTACATTTAATTAGAAGTTCTTTTCCTAAAACCTAGTGAGCTGCCTACCTAGACAGCATTTTAGGTGTGCCCAAGAGGTGAATACTGTTCCAAAAGGTGGGTGGCATACTTATTATTGTGCTGCCTTCTAAGAAACCTTCTTTTTGGTCCAATTTTATCGCAGCAGTCATGGAGAAGCCAATCCCAGAATGCAAATAGTTCAACAAAATTAAAAATTGACTGCTTTACTCAGTATTATGTTAACCAGAGTCATGTCTGTAGCTTAGTGACATGCTAATGTCAAACTCTGTTGGAAAGCAATGTGGGTCGATTCTCTGGAGCACTTCATATGTGAACTGCTGTTTTACTGCCTGTGTAGAGTAATGGTTCCCAATCACGTTCTTGGTGCCTCTTAAACACTGACCTTAATCAAACACACCCAATTCAGGCCATTAGCTCATTAGAAGTGACTCCAAGACCTGAAGTGGGTGTCTCAGACAAAGCAGACTACAAAATCTGCACTGTTGTGGCTTCTCCAGGAACGTGGTTGGGAATCACTGATTTAGAGAAGGGCTGGGCAACTCTGGCTGTCGAAGGCCCACTGTTCTGCAGAGTTTAGTTCCAGCCCTGATGGAACTCACCTATCTGTAGGTTCCTAGTACCCAAAGACCTTGGTTAACTTGAGGCCCAGAGTTGCCCACCTCTGATGTAAAGCAGTGGTTCCTAACCACTTTCCTGGAGCCCTACCAACACTGCACATTTTCAATGTCTGCTTAATCAAACACATCTGATTCAGGTCATCAGCTCATTTGTAGAGACTCCAAGACCTGAAATGAGGGTCTCAGACAAAGGAGACTGCAGAATGTGCAGTGCTGGGGGCTCCAGGAATGTGGTTGGAAGCTACTGATGTAGAGAAGGGCTGGGCAACTCTGGCTCTCAAAGGCCCACTGTCCCATAGAGCAGGCGCGTCCACGCTTGCTTCTTGAGGGCTAGCGTCCTGCAGAGTTTACTTGTTTGGATGTTTCTAGTGAGTATGAAGACCCTGATTAGCTGGTTCAGGTGTGTTTAATTAGGGTTGGGGCTAAACTCTGCAGGACAGTGGCCCTCCAGGTGCAAAATTGGACACCCCTGCTGTAGAGTTTAGCTCCAACCCTCCAAAGTCTGTATCTTTGTAGTAATCCTGAAGAACTTGATAAGCTTGTTCAACTCTGCAGGAAAGTGGGTCTTAAGGTACATAGTTGCCCACCCCTGATGTAGAGTGTTCCAAATACGTTTATGACAGGACTGTCCAATCTAGCTCCTGGAGGGCCTCCTTCTAGCCCTAATTAAACCCACCTTGACCAACTAATCAAGGACTTCAGGATCTCTAAAATCTTCAATTTCCATTACCAAGGTTCCACTTTTGTTGTCCAGTATGTTTCCTGTGTAGGTAGTAAACATTAAGGCATCTCACTAGGTTTTTGGAACGGACTTGTACCACAAGATACTAGAGAGCAACTTCTACTTGCCTGTCAGGGCTTAGGACCATCTCAAAGGTTCCTTGTAAGTTTCTAAAATTGTGTTTCTTGTGTTTTAGATCTGGTTGTGCTAGAGTCGGACTGTATTAGCTCTGCTAGTGGTGTGAACTCTGACAGTCCCGGGGCGCCAAAGAAAAGCTCGGGAGAGGGTGGAAGTGGCAGCAGTGTGATCGACAGGATCAAGTCTCCAGGAACAGTGCGGCGGCTTTCTATGAAGATGCGGAAACTTCCGGAACTTAGACGGAAGCTTAGCCTACGCTCGTCCCGTAATCAGCGACAAGGACAAGGGAACGGCAGTAGCACACCAGGAGCATCCGATGAGGCTTCACCCCCAAATGCATGCAAGGAATCATCCAACGTCATCAGCAAGTACCACTTGGACTCCAGTGCGCCCGCAAGGCCGAGGCGTCGTTCCTCTCGAATGCGTTCTGCTAGTAAGGGAGGATATCTCAGTGACGGAGACTCACCTGAACTCTTGCCAAAGCAGGGCTCGGGTCAGGGGTCAAATGGGTCACCTACACCACCACCACACTGTGGACCACAGGATTCACTTGCTGTGGCAGACGCAGAATCGTTCCGCTCGTACTCGCTGGCGGATCAGCCTCGCTGTGCTCAGAGACTTTCGGGGCTGCTCACGGTGCATCTGCTGGGCATCGACGAGCTGCTACGATCCCCTCGGAACGACGCTACTAAAGAAGTCTTCTGTGCCATTCAAGTGGACGGGGTGACCCGGGCTCGAACGTCCCTGCTCACCTGTCGAGGGGCGTGTCTCCCCTTAAACCACACCTTTAACCTGGAGCTCGAGAGGGCGCGGGTGCTCAAACTGGTCATTTTGACGCCAACGAATGCCAGCGGAAACAACGGCTCTGCCGCGCCTGCTGCTCCCGC
>NC_056583.1:26091374-26106374 GCF_018340385.1 Cyprinus carpio
CAAAGTTGCAAGAAAAAGTCAGAATTTATATCTCGCAAATCTGACTTTTTTTTTGAGTTTATATAAAGAGCAATTCTCAGAATTGCAAGAAAAACGTCAGAATTGTGATAAAAGTTTTTTATTTGATTATTCTTTGGCAGAAATAAACATCCATGAAAGTCACAGCACATTTCAAAAGAAAATTGTGACTTATATTCCCAAAAACGTGGTATATATATATATATTTTTTTTTTTTATATATATTATATATATATATATATATATATATATATATATAATATATATATTTTTTTTTTTTTTTTTTGTCATGCAATCCATGTGTTTTCATTGTTGGGTGTTTGTGCCCAATCCCAGCGTTTACGGTGTGTTTTGAGACACGTGAGAACATCTGATAGCAGCTACTGTAACATAATATCAACAAGCACAAAAACTATTCTTCTTCATTGTTCTTCTGAAGGGGAGACACACATTGATTATTCCAGCTGTATAATGCATTATAAGGCAGTATAAACACTAGTTGTTAATGAGGTGGCCGATGCTGAAGATTCGTCTGCGTTACGTGTGAAGTTTCTCTTATTTAAAGCTTTAAAGTACGACTCTTATTCCAGAAGCCTGGTTTGTGACGAGCAGCTGTGTTTGCGCCAGGATTTCATCACTCTTTCCAGCAGCGTTTCTCCGCCAGACTCTCTCTCAAGTGCTTTTCTGACCAGCCTTCGTTTTACTCTGCCTAACGTTTAACGGTGAAGGTATTTACTGCATTCCCCTTGAGGTCTCGTCGTAGGAACGTTCTGGGTTTGATGCAGCCTGACAGCATTTGTGACATAATGTTGATTTGAGTTTGAGAAGCCAAAGACAATATCTGACATAACGGGGCTTCGCTAATTTTGCTCATTTCTAACTCGAATGGAAAAGCAATGACAACTTTTCCTAAACACTCCTCCTGTCTGTCATTGGTCAGTCAGAAAAATAGCTCCGCCCTTAACTCACGTGATTGGATGAGTCAGATGTCACTCAAACATTGTGTGACATTAAACACAGCATTTAAACTAAATACCAAAAAAAAAAAAAAAATTCATTTTTATCTTGTTCTGAACCCCGGAACATTCTTTTAAAGCTGAATTTATGTTTGAGATGCAAGCAGACAATCATTTAAACGAAAGCTTGTGC
The DNA here is from genome assembly GCF_018340385.1 of Cyprinus carpio. Classification (NCBI taxonomy): domain Eukaryota; kingdom Metazoa; phylum Chordata; class Actinopteri; order Cypriniformes; family Cyprinidae; genus Cyprinus; species Cyprinus carpio. The sequence continues at coordinate 26,092,542 of NC_056583.1, forward strand.
CGGAGACATTTAATACAGTGTTCATTTGAACTGAATTTGCACAGTTTATTATGCCAAAATGTTTATATTCAGGTGTTTTTAAGCGCTAAATGACACGATGCATCAGGACATGCACACGCGCGAGGAAGTGTGCACTCATGTTTAACGCTGTGTCTTTTATAATCTGTATTGTCAAGCCAAAGACTGTCGTGATGATTATTGCACTTCTGTGTCTAGTTTTCTGGATTCTGCTTTTGCTGATTTGAGATCAGTCTGTTACTGAGAGCAGCTTTATGTTTCATATCTGAGCGCGGTACAAATAAACTCAACTGTGATTTGATTCTAAAAGCCACAAGTGGAATAGAAAGGCCATGACTGAGCTCCTTATGCAAACCCTTTGACACGTTTTATGGGAATTCAGTTTTGTTTAGTTGTATAAACAGTATTTTATATTCTATTATTGCACCTGTAACATTAAGCACTTCTGTCTGTGCTCATGCATAGCTATAAACAGCAGTGATACACACACACACACACACACACGTGTTTGTGTGTGTGTGGATGAGATGTACCATTCAGTGTTATGTTAAAATAATAAAGCACAGTGTTGTTTCTACGATGTGTGTTTTCTCTGTATTCACAACCTTAAGTGTCATTTAAAGGGAATAAGAAAGTTTAGAGAAGATTAGGATGAGTTTGTTTCTTCATCAGGTTTGTAGAAATGTAGCATTGCATCAGTGTCTCAGCAATGGATGCTCTGCAGTGAATGGGTGCCGTCAGAATCAGAGTCCAAACAGCTGATAAAAAACATCACAATAATCCACAAGTAATCCACAGCACTCCAGTCCATCAGTTATCATCTGGAGAAGACAAAATATAAAAAAAATCCAGCATTAAGATGCTTTTAACTCAAATACAGTCCATGATCCATAATAACACTTCCTCCAGTGAAAAAAGTGTTCTGGTGTGAATCAGGAGAGAAATCTGCACAGATCAAGCAGCGTTTAAACAGCTCTAAACAAATATGTGTTCTGGATTTTGATGAGAGAGACAACAGGAGATGCACTTTTTCACTGCAGGAAGTGTTATATATGGATTATAGTTTTCACTATGCAAGATATTAACATATTAAATTATAAATTATATCATCTCATGTCTCAACCATATTCACACTAATTTACTTAACAGCTGTTTATAACCTCTTTACTACGGTGATTTTTTTTATCAGCTGTTTGGACTCTCGTTCCGACGGCACCCATTCACTGCAGAGCATCCATTGCTGAGACACTGATGCAGTGCTACATTTCTACAAACCTGATGAAGAAACAAACTCATCTACATTTTAAGCAAATGTTAAATTGGGGGTGAACTATGTCTTCGGAGACTTCATGTCGTTCCAAGCCTGCCTGCTGTTATGTCCGCCGCCAAGGATTTAACAGTTTTGGTCTCTGTGAGTCAAACTCTGAAACCTCTAATAGTGTGTTTAATCTGTGGCGCTGATGCTGGTAAGTGAGCGTGACTGTTCACGTGTGTGTGTGTGTGTGTGTGTGTGTGTGTGTGCGGAGGTTTGGACTGAAGACTGTCGAGTTGTTTCTGTATGAGTCTGACAAACACATTTATGCACACGTGATTCAGCACGCGGCTCATGTTCCTTCAGAGTTTAGTATACTAGTGGACTTCTTACTGCATCGTATGCACTCTACAGTGCGAGCAAACCACAAAGAGTTGTGTTAGAAATAAAAAAAACAGTTAAATAGTATTCAGTGCATAATCAATAATGAAGTTTACTGTATAGCCTAGATTTATTAAATACAACTGCAAAATCTGACGAGCATTGAACATTGATATGAGTCATAAAGGCACTCGGGAGATAAACATGCGTGTCTCTGCTGCTGATCAGGAATCAGTGGTGTGTGTGTCTTCATCCCAGAGACAGATACTTCCTGTGTCTCGCTTCCACACACTCGTCTCTCTTCTTCACCGCACTCCTGCAGAGAGAGAGAGAGAGAGAGAGCATGATGAATCTGAACCAGCTTCACTGTGTTTCTGATCACTATGCAGGGTTCTTCTCTGATTCGTGGAGTACCTCGCCGCTGAGCTCTTGGGAATCACCTTTGTCTTCTTCGCTTGCCTGAAAACAAATGAAATCAGAATCAGAAAGAGCTTTATAGCCACATACAAGAAACTTGTTTATTAGATTAAGTATTAAATCAGTAACATTGTTAACAAAGATTCGTTTCTGAACATCACTTCACTAAATTAGTCAATGTGAACTTCAGCATTAACATTTTTACAATCAAAAGTTGTATCTTTTTAACATTAATAATGCACTAACATGAACAAACAAATAATTGTATGCATTTAAAAACATTTTTGACTGACTGTGAGTTCATGTTAGCTAATGCATTAAGTACAAATGAAAGCTTATTGTAAAGTGTTGCCAAAATTATAAACAGAAGCATTTGCAGAAACACTTTACAATAAGGTTGTATTTGTTAGCGCACACACACACACACACACACAGAGACACACACAGACACACACACACACACACAGACACGAGACACCACACAGACACACACACACACACAAGACACACATACACACACACCACCACACCACACACACACACACAGAAACACACACAGAAAACACACAAACACACACAAACAAACACACACACCACACACAAACCAAAAACACACACAAAAAAAACACACAAAAAGAAAACACATACAAACACAAAAAAAAAAACAAAAAAACACACACAAACACAACACAAAAACAACAACAAAAAAACAAAAACACAAACAAACACACACAAAAAACACACCACAAAACAGAAAAAAAAAAACAAAAAAAAAAAACACACACAGACAAAAAAACAAAACAAAAACAAACAAAAAAACACAACAAACAAAAACAAACACACACAACAACAACACAAACACAAAAAAAAAAACACAAAAAACAAAAAAAACACACACAAAACACACAAACAAACAAAAACACAAAAAAACAAACAAAAAAAAAAAACAAAAACACAAAAAAAACAAACACACAAACACAGATAAAAAAAAAAAAAAAAAAACACAAACAAAAAAACAGAAACAAAAAAAAAAACACACCAAACAAACACACAACAAAAAAAAAAAACACAAAAACAAAAAATCATACAAAAACAAACAAACAAAAACAAAAAAAACACAAACAGACAAAAAAAAGACAAACACACACAAACACATAAAACACAACAAAACACAAACAAAACAAAAACAAAAACACACACAAAAAAAAACAAACACAACACAAAAACATACACAAAAACACAACAAAAAAAACAAACACACAAACAAACAAAAACACACATAAACACACACACAAACAAAAAATGTCATAATCTGAGTTAATTAAAAACTAAAAAAAAAAACAAACTCATAAAATAAAGGTGTTATCTGTTAATATTGTGCATTGAGCAAACATGAACTCCCAATAAACTTGTTTTTTATTAACTTACGTTAACGAATATTTATAAATACTGTAACAAATGTCTTGCTCATCGTTAGTTAATGCATTAATTCACATTAACTAACGGGACTTTATCATACTGTTGTATTATTTCACTAGTGGTCTCAGACTTTTGGACCGCACTGTATCTGTGAATTAATTGCTGTGTTTGATTTTATTATTAAATAATTATTGTTTAAAAATGTAGTTATATATTTATATATATGTTGTCATTCAGATCAGACGAAACGCAGCTGTTCTCACCTCTGAGCCTTCCTGTCCAGTGTCTTCAGAGTGACCGAGGACAGACTCCGTGTGTTTCCAGGACTGCCTTTGTCCTGCTCAGAAGGAAGCACTGTCAGAGTGTGTGTGTGTGTGTGTGTGTGTGAGAGAGAGAGAGAGAGAGAGAGAGAGAAGAGAGAGTGTGTGTGTGTGTGTGTGTGTGTGAGAGAGAGAGAAAGATAGAGAGAGTGTGTGTGTGTGTGTGTGTGAGAGAGAGAGAGAGTTACGCCAAGCTGAGAGAGTGTGTGTGTAGTGTGTGTGTGAGAGAGAGAGAGAAGAGAGAGAGAGAGTGTCTGTGTGTGTGTGTGGGTGTGTGTCTGTGTGTGTGTGTTTCTGTGTGTGCGTGTGTGTGTGTGTGTGTGTGTGTGTTGATGTGTGTGTTAATGTGTGTGTGTGTGTGTGTGTGTGTGTGAGAGGAGAGTCCCTGTGTGTGTGTGTGTGTCTCTCTGTGTGGTGTGTGTGTGTGTGTGTGTGTGTGTGTGTGTGAGTGAGTGAGTGAGTGAGTTGTGTGAAATGTGTCAAGTCTCTCTCTGTGTGTGTGTGTGTGTGTGTGTGTGTGTGGGTGTCTCTGTGTGTCTGTGGTGTATCTCTGTGTGTGGGTGTGTGTGGAGTGTGTGTCTCTGTATGTGTGTGTGTCTTTCTGTGTTTGGTGTGTGTGTGTGTGTGTGTGTGTGTGTGTGTGTGTGTGTCTCTGTGTGTGTGTGTGTGTGCGAGTCTGTGTGTGTGTCTGTGTGTGTGTGTCTCTGTCTCTGTGTGTGAGTCTGTGTGTGTGTGTCTGCGAGTCTGTGTGTATGAGTGTGTGTGTGTGTGTCTCTGTGTGTGTGTGTGTGTGTGTGTGTGTTTGTGTGTGAGAGAGAGTCCCTGTGTGTGTGTGTGTGTCTCTGTGTGTGTGTGTGTGTGTTTTTGTGTGTGTGTGTGAGTGAGTTTTTTGAGTGAGTGAGTTGTGAGTGTTGTTCTCTCTCTGTGTTTGTGTTGTGTGTGTGTTTTTTTTTTGTGTTTTGTCTGTGTTTTTTTTGTTTGTGTTTGGTGTGTGTTGTGTTTGTTTTTTGTGTTTTTGTTTTGTTTTTTTGTGTTTTTGTGTTGGTTTGTTTGTTGTTTTTTTTGTTTGTGTTTTTTTTTTTTTGTTTGTTTTTTTTTTTATTTTTGTTTGTGTGTTTTTTGTTTTTTGGTTTTTTTTTTGTGTTTTTGTGTTTGTTTGTTTTTTTTGTGTTTTGTTGTTTCTTTTGTTTTTTTTTTGTTTTTGTGTGTTTTGTTTGTTGTTTTGTGTTTGTTTTGTGTTTTTGTTTGTGGTGTTTGTTTTGTGTGTTTTTTTTTGTTTGTTGTTTGTTTTTGTTTGTTGTTTTTTTTTTTGTTTTTCTTTGTTTTTGTTTGTTTTTTTTTTTTTTTTTTTTTTTTTTGTTTTTTTGTGTGTGTTTGTTAGTTTGTGTTTGTTTTTTGTTTTTTTTTGTTTTTTGTGTGTTTTGTTTTTTTTTGTTTTTGTTTTTTTTGTGTGTGGTGTTTCTGTGTGTTGTTTGTGTTTGTTTTTGTTTTTTGTTTGTGTGTTTGGTTTTGTTTGTTTTTTTTTTTTGTGTTTGTTTTTTTGTTATGTTTGTTTTTTTTTTGTTTATGTTTGTTTTTTTGTTTTTTTTTGTTTGTTTTATTTGTTTTTTTTTTTGTGTTTTGTTTTTTTGTTTTTTTCTTTTTGTTTGTGTTTTGTTTGTTTGTTTGTTTGTGTGTGTGTCTTGTTTTTTTTGTGTGTTTTTTTTTTTTTGTTTTTGTTTTTGTTTGTGTTTTTTTTGTTGTTTTTTTGTGTTTTGTTTTTTTTGTTTTTTTGTTTTTTTTGTTTTTTTGTTTGTTTTGTTTGTTTTTTTTGTTTTTTTTTTTTTTTGTTTTTTTTTGTTTTTTTTTTGTTATTGCTGGTTTTTGTTTTTTTTGGTTTGTGTTTTGTTTTTCTGTGTTTTGTTTTTCTTGTTTGTGTTTGTGTTTTTTGTTTTTTGTTTTTTTTTGTTTTTTTTTTGTTGTTGTGTTTTTTTGTTTGTTTTTTTTTTTTTGTGGTGGTTGGGGTTTGTTTGTTGTTTGTTTTGTGTGGTTTTTTGTTTGTTTGTTTTTGTGTTTGTTTTTTTTGTTTTGTTGTGTTTTGGGTTGTTTTGTGTTTTGTTTGTTGTTTTTTTTTTTTGTTTTGTTGTTTTTTTTGTTTGTTTGTTTTTTGTTTTTTTTTGTGTGGTGTTTGTGTGTGTGTGGTGTGTTGTGTGTGTGTTTTGTTGTCTGTTTTGTGTGTTTGGGTGTTTGTGTGTGTTTTTTTTTGTGTGTGTGGTCTGTGTGTGTTGTGGTTTTTTTTTGTTTTTGTCTTTGTGTTGTTTCTTGTGTGTGTGTGCTGTGTTTTGTGGGTTTTGTGTGTATGTTTGCGTTTTTTTGGTGGTGTGTGTGTTTTTTTTTTTGTGTTTGCGAGTCTGTGTTTATTAGTGTGTGTGTGTGTGTTTCTTTTTTTTTTTATTTGAATTTGTAATTGTGGTGTTGTGTGTGGGTGTGTGTGTTTGTGAGTTGTTTTTGTGTGTGTCTCTTTTTGTGTGTGTGTCTCTGTTTGTTTGTTGTGTGTTTTGGTGATGTGGTGTTTTGTCTCTTTGTGTGTCTGTGTGTGTGTCTCTGTGTGTGTCTCTGTGTGGTGTGTGTCTGTGTGTGTATGTGTGTGTGTTTGTGTGTTTGAGTGAGTGTGTGGTCTTTTGTGTGTGTGTGTGTTTTTTGTGTGTGTGTGTGTGTTTGTGTGTGTGTGTGTTTTTGTGTGTTTTGTGTGTGTGTGTTTGTGTGTGTGTGGTGTGTGTGTGTGTGTGTGACTGTGTGTTTTGTGTGTGTGTGTGTTGTTTGTTGTGTGTGTGTGTGTGTGTTTGTGTTGTGTGTGTGTGTGGTTGTGTGTGTGTGTGTGTTTTGTTGTGTGTGTTGTGTGTGTGTGTGTTGTGGTGTGTTGTGTGTGTGTCTGTGTGTGTGTGTTTGTTTGTGTTGTTTGTGTTTGTGTGTGAGTGTGGTGTGTGTCTGTTTTGTGTGTGTGTGTGTGTTGTGTTGTGTGTGTGTGTTGTTTGTGTGTGGTGTGTGGTGTGTGTGTGTGTGGTGTGTGTGTGTGTGTGTTTTTGTGTGGTGGTGTTGTGTTGTGTGGGAGTGTGTGATGTTTTTTTGTTTGTGTGTGTGTGTGTGTGTGTGTGTGTGTGTGTGTGTGTGTACCATCTCTCTGAGTGTCCTCTCTCTGCGTATCTCTCGGTCCTGCTGCAGTAGTCTCAGTCTGTCTCTCACAGGCCACACAGTGAAGATCTGATGGACGTCATGCAGCGCTGATCGCAGCTGTGACACACACCAGACACATGAAACGAGCACACACACACGTACACACGCTCATGCTGTACGGTACACAGGTGTGTGTGTTACCTGAGCTGTGACGCGCTGATATAAGGACAGATCCTGATGGGAGACGGAGACTCTCTTCAGCTGGGAATCCTTCTGGAAGGAGCAGATGAAGTCCCTGGAGTCCTGAAGAACATTCACACGGCTCTCATGTTTGGGAAGTACATTCATGTCTCAGTGTGTTTGTGTGTGTGTGTGTGTACCTGTATGGTTTTGCGCAGGTGTGTGATTAAACCTCGAGCCGCAGCAGTGAGACGACAGAGAGGCTTCATCTGCTCCACACACACCTCCTGTACAGTTACACACGTCACATTCAAACATAAAAATAACACACATCAAATACAAAAATATACATTTACTAGCACTGATGCACTATTATAGTTTACAAATTAGATTAATTTTTTTCATTTCAATTATTAAAATTTTTCTATATACTATAATTTAAATTTTACTTTATACTAAATTTAAAAATAAGTAAATGATTTACTTTAAAAAATATATAAATTTTTTTTTTTTTTTATTTGTTGTGTTTTTTTTTTTTTTTTTTTTTTTTTTTTTTTTGTTTTAATGTTTTATTTTATTGTCAATTTTTTTGTAATGAAAAGTTTTTAATTACTTGGTAATTAACTGAACATCAAAAACTTGATTGGATAACTCATGCCACAATTTGCATTGTTTCTTTTGTTCCCAAAATTGGTTTTGAGAATTTTTAAACATTGGTTTTTGTGTCTTAAAAATTAGTCTACTTGCATGACATTATTTACCTTAGATTAAAGAAAAAGTTAATCTAGGAGAGCAGTTCTTAACCAAAAAGAAACAAATATAGTATAAAAAACAAAATCCAAAAAAAAGTACAAAAAAAAATATCATGCAAAACACAGTTGCAGAAATATTATGCATCATAAAATGAAGCCAGCACGAAGCCCTCGCCCAACCTACACACCGATCTCCTGCACACACACACTTCTGCATTATATCTCACTCATGTCTCACTTTACATAATACATAATGCCTTATATATAGTGTGGTGCATTATTTTTTTCATTAACGCCTTATATATAGTGTGACGCAACACTACCAAAACCTGCATCTGCTGCTCCCCTTCTAACTCACACAAAAACCTCCGAACCTTTTTCCCCCCCCAAAAGATCACCCAACACTTTCCAGAGCCTGGATCTGCTGCTAACCCACAAACACACACACACACAGAAGATGCACCAGCAACAAAACAACAAAAAAAAAAAACATAAACTTCAAGTACAACACAACTACATCAGCATGATGCAGGACTTCCCTGAGGAAATGTAAGTGGTGCAGAACTCATGATGTGAGAGGCTGCAGTCATTAAGGTGTTGGTTTTAAGGGTAACTTTTTTTGTTTTTTTTTTTGTTTTTGTTTTAAGTTTTTTTGTTTAACCAGGCCAGTGTTATTTTTTTTTTCACCGTTTTTGTTTTTGTTTTTGTTTTGGAAACACAAAAACTATTGTTTTGTTTGTTGGGGTTGATGTTTTTTTTTAATGTTATTGTTTTATGGTATATAAATAAGTATAAACAATTTTATAAAGTTGTTTTACATTTAGTTTTTTTTGTTTTTTAGTTTTTTATAAAAAATTGTTAAAAAATTTTATTTTCAATTTTTTGTTTGTGGGTTTTCAATTTGTTTTTTTTTGTTGGTGTGGTTTGTTTTTGTTTTTATTTTTTTTTTTGTTGGTGTTTTTTATTTTTTTTTGGTTGGTTTATACGTTAACAATTTTGTTTTATTTTTTATTTTTTTTTTTGTTCTATTTTTGCATTTTATTGCACATTTGTTGTTTTTTTTTTTTGTTTTGTTTGTTTTGTGGTTTTTGTTTTTTTTTTTTGTGTCTATTTGTCTAAATAGTGTTTTTTTTGGTTGGTTGTTTGTTTTTTTATAGTTTTTTTTTTGTTTAGTTTTTTTTTCAGATTATTTTTTTTTTTTTGATAAAACTTTTTGAAATTTGTGTTTTGTTAGCTTGTTTGTGGTTTTTATTTATGGTTTTTGGTTTTGTTTTTTGTTGTTGTGTTGTTTTTTTTTGTTTTTTTTTTTGTTACTTTTTTTTTTTTGATTTTTTTGTTTGGTTTTTTTTGGTTTTTTTTTGTTATCTATTTGGTGGGTGTTTCCCGTTGGTTTTTCGTTTTGTGTTTTTTTTTTTGATTTGTGTTTTTTTTGTTTCTGTTTTTTTGTTTTTTTTTTGTTTTTTTTTTTGTTTTTTTTGTTTTTTTTTTTTTTTTGCACACTGTTTGAGGTTGTTTTTTGGTCATTTTTTTTTGTGGTGTGAGTGTTTTTCTTTGTTTTTTTTTTTTTTTGGGTTCGTTTTTGTTTTTTGTTTGAATTGTTTGGTGGTTTGTTTTTTTGGTTTTTGGCGAGGGGTTTTTTTTTTTTTAGGAGGCGGGGTTTTTTTTTTTTGTTGTTATTTTTTTTTTTTGGTTTTTGTTTGGTTTTTTTTTCTCACCGTTTCATCTTTTTTTTTTTTGTAATGATTGACAGCTGTCTATCACTGAACTCTGAACCGCTGCAGACACAATATGCAGCAGAAGATGCCGTTGAAAATCCAGCTCAATCTTGCTAAACACAATAGTGCTGAGAACATACTCACTGAAAGCTCTCTAGATTTTTTTGTGCTGAGCTCGGACTCGCTGACGGGGCTGGAGATGAGGATGTTTCCGGCGCATGCGTTCGCTCGTGGGCTGCGGCTGGGCTGAGGGCTGTAACTGGGCGTAGTCGCTCGTGGGCTGCGGCTGGGCTGAGGGCTGGGTAACTGGGCGTAGGAGCCCATCAGACTGAGACAGAGGCTGGAATAAGGGGATGCTGGGACCGAGCCGTCGCTGGACGCGTCAGACGCCAGCTTCTCCATGCGCTGGTTGAGCAGGCGGACAGTCTCACTCTCCATATATCCACAGAGCCTCTGGGGCTCGATCTCCTGCACCCTCTGCAGCACATCTACTCTCCCTCTCGACCCTAGATTAAGAAACGAGTCTGATGTGGGCGTCTCTGCGCTGTCCGGCTCCTTCTTTTGTGGGGGCGTCTCTTTTTTTTGTCCGGGTTCCTTCTTTGCACCTTCTTCAGCTTGCGGGGAAAGAACAGAAAATAGACTTTGTTCTGTTACAGTTTATTAGACAAAGATATCGAGCAGCAGGGATACTTTTTACTTTTTTCAGTGAGTGAAGTCTGAAATTGAGGTTGCATCCCTCACTCATCTTAAAGGACAGTGTTTGGTTGTTTTGTGTTGGGTGTTTGTTTTTGTGGTGGTGGTGTGCGTGAGTGTTGTTTGTTTTGTTCTGTTTTTTTTTTTGTGTGTGAGTGGGTGTTGTGTGAGTGGTTTTTTTGTTTTTGATGTGTTGTGTGGTGGTTTTTTTTTTTTGTGGTTTTGGTGTGGTTTTGTTTGTGTTGTGTGTTGTGTGTTTGTGTCTGTGTTGTGTGTGGGTTTGTTTTTTGTGTTTGTGTTTTTTGTGGGTGTGTGTGGGTTCTTTGAGTTGTGTGTGTTGGTGTGTGTGTGTGTGTGTGTTTTGTGGTGTGTGTGTGTGGTGTGTGTGTGGAGTGGTGTGGGGGGTGGATTTGGTGTGTGTGGGTGTGTGTGTGTGTGTGTGTGTGTAACGGTGGATTTGTTGTGTGTGGGTGTTCTGTTGGGTGTGTGTGGCTGGGGGCCTGTTGTGTGTGGGGTGAGTGTGTGTGTGGTTGTGTGTGGTGGTGTTGTGTGTGAGTGTGTGGTGGTGTGTGGTGTGGGTTTTGGTTGGTTTTTCGGGTGTGTGTTGGGAGTAGTGGGTGGTGGGTGGGTGTGTTGGGGGGTGTGGGTTGGGGGGGGTGGGGTGGGGAGGGGGTGGGGGGGGTGAGGTGGGGGTGTGTGTGAGGGTTGTGAAAAGGGGGGTGTGTGGGTGGTGAGTGGGGTGGGGTGGGGTGGGGGGGGTGTGTGGTGTGTTGGTGTGGGTGAGTGTGTGAGTGTGTGTGTGTGTGGGGAGTGGGTGTGGGGTGTGTGTGGGGTGTGTGAGTGGTGTGGGGTGTGTGTGTTGGGAGTGGGTTTGGTGAGGTGAGTGTGTGAGTGTGTGGGTGGGTTGGGAGTGTGTGTGTGTTGTGGAGTGTGTGAGTGTGTGGGGGGGGGGGGTAGGGTGAGTGTGAGTGAGTGTGTGTGTGGGAGTAGGTGAGTGAGTGGGAGTGTCGGTCGGTGTGTGTGTGACCGTGTTGTAGTGTGTGAGTGTGTGGGGGTGGTGGTGTGTGTGTGTGTGTGTGAGTGTGTGTGTGTGTGTGTGTGTCTGTGTGTGTGTGTGTGACGTCTCTGTTGAGACACTCTTGGTCAATCATGCTTATAATCCTAAACTAAATGTCCTAAGCAACAGGTCTTAATTACAATTATTTATTTCAACAAAGTAGTTTAAGATATACATACAAAGCAACATGAGATTAATAATCAGTTGAAACAATTCTACATTTAAATATTACAAATTTGCAACATTCTCTGTATTAATTAAAATGAAGAAAATAAAATTAATAAAAAAAATAAAAAAATAAATAAACTTAAAAAAATATATAAAATAAACATATCATACATACCATAAAGCATATAAAACAAAATATGATTATGTCCTATTATGCTGGACAGCGCACTCGCTCCAGAAGAGCGTCTGTCTGTCTCGTCTGTCTCCTCCTGTCTCTCTCCACCGCTGTCTGTCTGTCTTCAGCCTCTCATGTCTGATCTCATCCTGTACTCTCACCACCCGCTGTCCTGTCTGTCTCTCGACCATGCCATCTGAACACGCATAGCGCATTCACTCACCTCAGCCTACACACACACAACACACAACACACACACAAGCACACCCAGCACACACCCACACACACACGAACACACGCGCACAGACACAGAAAAGAACACACACCCACACGCACACAACACCACACACACACACACACAGAAAACACACCACGCACGTGCGCACACCACACACACACACAAACAGACACAAAGAACAGCTACACACACACACACACGCACACACACACACGACGAGGGACACACACACACACACCTGACACACACAGACAGTTACACAAGCACACACACCGCACACCGAGACAACACCACACACACTCCAGACACACACACCACACAAACACACACACATACACACACACACAGCACACACACACGTACACACACACAAGCAGAGAATACACACACACTAACGACACACACCACAAGACACACAAGGTAGACACACACACACAAGAAAGATGACACACACACACACACTTAGATTGAACACCAGGACACTGTAATACTTCACACAAACAGAAAGACACACACACAACAAAAAAATAATACCAGAGAAACACACACACACAGATGAAAAAAAACACCAGACACAAAACACAAACCACACACACACACAAGGACAGACAAAATACTAGCAAGAGTAGAGCGCAAACTGACACACAAAAAGAACAAGCACACCAAAACACACACACACAAAAAACCCACACACACACAAAAACACACAAAAATAAACAGAGAAGACACACACACACACACACACACACACACACATACTCACACACACATACACACACACAAAAACACACAACAACAAACACACAAAACACACAAACACACATATACACACACACCAGGACACCACACACAAACAAACACGCAAAACACAAAAAACAGAAGAACACACACACAATCAGCACAAACCAGTAGACACACACACAAAACACACACACTCACACATAATATACAAAACACACAACAAACCACAAACAAAAAACAAAAAAAAAAGAAACCAAACGAGAAAAAACAAACAACACAACACACACCACAAAAAACACAAAAAAAACAACAAAAAAGCACGCAATGGCCGAGAGACACCACACACACAAACACAGACAGACAACACACACAAACACAACAAGCACAACAACGGTTCAAACAGTTTACCATAACCCAACACAACAACCAAAAGGCAAACCACACAACACCACAAAACCCAAACACGAAACACCAAACACCACACACCCAAACAGCAACCACACACCAAAACAAAAAACACCAAACAAAAACACAACAGAGAAAAACCACACCCACAACACACACACACAAACACAGACACACACACAAACACAGCTGCCACACACAAGACCAACACACCACAAACAACAAAAACCAAAACAACACAGCGACAAAAACCCCACACACACACTACAACACACCAAGACACACAACACACAACCAACAAACAACCCACACAAACACAGACATAGCACGCAACCAAACACATCGACACACAACACCACAGACAAAACCCACACACACACACAAACACAAACCGACACACACACCACACGGCACCCACACAACCCACACGAGACAGAAACACCACCACAGGCCAACCCCAACAAACACCCCACACACATACACACACACACACACAGTACAGCACCCACACACACCAACACAACGAACATAGCACCACACAAGACCACAGGAGCACACAGCACACACTACACCATTTAAGGTTTATCGTGTATGTCATTGATACATGGTATAACCACACCACTACTGACTCGTGTTTCTTAGCTATGCCACCTGAGTCTACCCAAAAAAAACAACAAAAAAACAAAACTAAAACATTATTTAAAAAAAATTTAGTATATTTTTAGTCACTTTAAGTAAAAAATTAACAT
>NC_056583.1:26111374-26123874 GCF_018340385.1 Cyprinus carpio
GATGTGATGTGTGGCTCTGTGCATGTGATTAATCTCAGCGCCTCTCCGCTCTCTCTGTGAAGCGACGGCTGAAATGCAGCACTGATGCCAAACTGCGGCTGTCATCGGCTCTCTCTCGCGGTTTTCCTCTGGCATGTGCTTCAGGACACGTGTGATTTATGAGGAACAGAGCGGCTGTCATTGACAGGAAGGACATTCTGACGTGCTTTTGTTTTGATCTCAGCCTTTAGCCAAATAGTCATTCACTCACTGTTTTAGGCTGCTTTTGTTTTAGGTGAGAAAATCCAAAAATAAGTTGCACACTTTACACCAGCAATTCATCAGGATGAAGTCAATAAATGTGATGTAGAAACAGTTTTTTTACTTGTAAATTGCTACAAAGAAACTGTGAGAAACACATGGAATTAAATATGAAATTTTGAGGCAGAAAAACTGAAATTTTAGTAAAATGTACTCCAAAGATCTTTTTTAACTTCAAAAAATGATTTAAAATATATATATATAAAAAAAAACAATGCAATGGAATATGGGCTATTATTTATATATTATTTTATATATTATATATTTGTAAATTTTTGTTATTAAATTAAATGTATATAAAAAGTCAGCAAATCAATCTAAAAACCCCCTATAAAATCTCTCCGCAAAGTATATTATATATTTCTTTAAAATATACATAAAACAATGTGGAATATCATTTATACTTCATATATAGATCATATATATATATATATAATATATATATATAATATATATATATATCTTATAGTAGATAAAAGAAAATGTAAAAAAATATATAAAATGGAAATATTTTAATATGAAATAATTAATATTTTAATTTAATAATTAAAAAGTTTATTAATATTAAGATATTATTTATATATATATAAACAATCAATGCAATGGAAAGTGGACTAATATCTAACTACATATATATAATTTAATTAATTAAAAAGTAACAAAACAAAATATAAAATTAAAATAATTATATTCTAATTTCTATATATTAATTCTAATTTCAAATATTTTAATTTTGATTTCTACCATGTAATTTACAATAACAAACATCACGCGGGTTAAAAAAAAAAAAAAAAAAAAAAAAAAAAAAATATATATATTATATATCTATATTATATATATATATATATATATATATAATATATATTATATTCATTTATATATATATATATATATTTTTTTTTTTCTTTTTTTTTTTCAGTCTGTAAAGTGTCTAAATCATCTTTGAACACTAAATATTAATTTTTTACAGAATTTTTTGTTCCTGAACCAAAATGTTAAACACTTAAGAATTATTCTGAATAGATGACAGAATGTGGAGTGAACACTACAGTGTGTGTGTGTGTGTGTGTGTGTGTGTGTGTGTGTGTGTGTGTGTGTCAGACGTTCACAGCCTGGTGTAACTCTCACCTGAGGAAAGCAGGAACGCAGATCGAGAACATCGAGGAGGATTTGAGGAACGGGCTGAAGCTGATGCTGCTGCTGGAGGTCATCTCAGGTACGTCTGTGCTCCTCAGGAGGACGTTTGCAGGTTCTTCGGTCTCTCGCTGACCGTTTGTTTCCCTCCAGGTGAAAGGCTTCCCAGACCGGACAGAGGAAAGATGCGCTTCCACAAAATCGCCAATGTGAACAAAGCCCTGGACTACATCACCAGCAAAGGAGTGAAGCTGGTGTCCATCGGCGCCGAGGGTGAGAGAGATACACTGACGAGAAAGAACACACTAAAAAAAAAGAACTTAAGAAAATAACAGCTTTAAACACTTGGACTGCCAGGTAAACGTATCGGGGCTATAACTCGGCTTTTAAGCAGGAACGTTCTGATGATAATGTTTGATGCATTTTTCTAAATGTATTAAAATCCTGCTCAAGTTGGACAAGGGAGGGAAAGATGCGCTTCTCCAGTCACAGGCGCTAAACTCGTATCTCGACTCTGCTTAAACTCCTGAAACACGACTCTGCTTCATTTTCTGAAAGAATTTATTAAAATCCTAATAAACAATCAAAACACAGATCAACAATCATTACACAAAAGAACAACAATCCAATATGAAAGAACATCATTCTGCATTTTAAATCCTGAATCTCTTGGTAGACAGTGAATCAGTTTGATTCAGTTTGATTCAATTTGATTCAATCTCTTGGTAGACAGTGAATCAGTTTGATTCAGTTTGATTCAATTTGATTCACTAGTCATAGGTTTTTGATTCAGTTCAGGAGTGATTTTTGCGAACTCAATTTGATTTGAGTTGATTTGATTGAGTTCAATCCGAATTCGATTAATGATTTGAGGATTATGTAAACGTTTCTTCTAATGTGTCTGATCATAATTACAGCATGTTTTGCAAATAACTGTGAATAAGGAAATATTATACAGGGTAGAATCAATTTTCTAAATTGTTAAATATTTAAAAAATATTTAAAATAATTAATAATATTAAAAATAATTAAATTAAATAATTAATTAATATTTAAAAATATATGTATTTTACTTTGTTTTTTAATCAGAGCAACATAATATTATTATTTGAAATATGACATATATATATATATATATATATATATATATATATATATATAATATATATATATATATATATATATATCCTATATATATATATGGTTTTTATTAATATTTTGAATGAGCTATTTTTTTCATGAGCTTTTGTAATTAAAAAAAAATAATTATTACTAAATATTTATATTTTTAAAATTCAAAAAAATTTTATATAAAAAAAAAAAAATAATAAATAATATTATTTACTAACAACACAAAAAAAAAAAAATGGAATGCAAAGTGGATTCAAAAAGTGTAAAATATATATTAAAAAAATGAATCAATAAATAAAGTGAAATGTAAATAATAAAATGCAAATATTTTAATACTTAAAAAAAAATCCATGTCATATTATTGCACAGTTATTTGCATGAATTAAGCTAGTAAAATATCCTAATTCTGATCTCTTTTTTTTCCCAAGCACATTTGACCAATTCCAAACCACATCAATCTTAATAACTGCTATTAATTTTGTATTATTATGTGCTTGGGAAAAAGAAAATATGATCAGAAAATTAACATACCTAATAATTATGCATGTACTGTATTTTAATACTTTTAAAAGGGCCTACCGTGTAATATTATTGCACAGTTATTTGCATGAATGAAGCTAGTAAGATGTCAAACTGGAGCGTGTCTGTTGGATCCTCAGAGATTGTCGATGGGAATGTGAAGATGACTCTGGGAATGATCTGGACCATCATCCTGCGCTTCGCCATCCAGGACATCTCAGTGGAGGGTAAGAGAGATTCACACGGACTGCATCTCATGAGACCAACACATGTTTAACCCTGATTCTCTGTCAGAAACCTCGGCTAAAGAAGGGCTCCTGCTGTGGTGTCAGAGGAAGACGGCTCCGTACAGGAACGTCAACGTGCAGAACTTCCACTGCAGGTACAGTACATGCACATCTAGTTTATTTCACACGCTCTGTTTTGACTTTCGTCCTGCTAAAGTCTGCTCTCCCTGGTTCAGCTGGAAGGACGGTCTGGCGTTCTGTGCACTCATTCACAGACACAGACCCGACCTGATCGACTACGCCAAACTCAAGAAGGTCTCTGCGCGAGATGTGTGTGTGTGTGTGTGTGTGTGTGTGTGTGTGTGTGTTAACTAACAGAAGACTCACCTACAAAATCATCCACACAAACCACTTTACATGCAGCACTCTTTTTAAGGCATGTTGTTTTAGTATACTAGTATAGTTTTACTAATATTTTAAATGAGCTTTTTATTTTTATACCTTTTAATTTTAAAATATTAGTTACATTTTTAATAATACTGTTATTTTTATTATTATAACTTTTTTCATTTTTTAAATATATTTTTTTATTATTAATTTTAATTTTAATTTTTTTTATTAAATATTTAATTTACTTTTTATTTAAGTATTAGTTTTAGTTCAATTTCTTTCTTTCTCTTTATTTAATTTCTTAATACATTTTTATTTTATACATTTTTTTTATTTTATTTCCAATAATTTTAGTGCTTTGACTTAAACTAAACGAAATTCAGAAATGACTAAAATAAATAAGTTTTTCATCTAATATTTATATTTTATTTCAGCTTTATTTCAATTAATTACAATGTTTTAATTGTTTCATATACTATTATATTTTTTATTAATAGTTTGAATTGGCATTTATATTTATACTTTCAGTTTTCATTTTAATTTTAGTTACATTTTTTATAATTTTGTAATGTAATTTTGTCAATTTTTTTTTGTTTTTGCTTATTTTTAAAATACTGCTATTTAAGATTCATTTATTTTAACGTCAGTATTTATTTAATTGTTTGTTTGTTTTATTTAATTTTTAATTTTATTTCCAGTTATTTTAGTGCTTTGACTTAAACTAAATGAAAATGAGAAATGACTGAAATAAGTTTTTCATCTATTATTTATATTTTATTTTATTTCAGTTTTATTTCAATTACCAAAAATATTTTAATATTTTTATAAATATATAATGACCCTGGTTTTAGGATGCCGTTTGTATTCTAATTACTGATCGTAACAAACTTCTGGTTATAGTCTTAGACACTAGTGCTTTAACAAAAATACATGCTTCACATTTCTGATTTGAAAATCTCCTGCACCTCAGACTGTAATGCACATTATTTGTGCTTTTACCAAACTGAGGGATGAGAACTCTTTCCAGGGTGGTTTTGCTAAAGACTGAGAGATGATGGCAGGTTTCTGTCACAGATGTTCTGTCAGAGCTGATCGTTCTCTCTGCTCTGAATGATGCGAGTCATTTGATCATCGAGAACTGCTTGAATGACCGGACAGGATTTAACGGGATCCCTCACACTGACCGATAATCCTGAAGACCGCGTCTGAAACCAGAACTGGTTAACAGGCGTCGCATGAAGAGCGTCATGATCTAATTTCAACCTTCAACCCAGTTCCCAGAAACAAAAAAAAAAAAAATCAAAACTAAAAAACTAGCAAATTATCAATTTTCCATTTCCCTTTTACATTTGTCAGAGGTGTGTGTGTGTGTGTGTGTGTTGGGGGGGGGTCGCTTTAACCCGCGGCAACAGTGTAAAAGTTGCCCATTTTTGAGGTAAAACTGAGGACTTGGCAACACTGATCTCAGCCTGCAAGAACAAAAGCACTTCAGGAGACAGTGATATTTTAGCATCGAGACCATTATTTTTAATAAATTTTAAGATAATTGATAAAAAAAAAAAAAATATAAAAATTTAAATTAAAAAAAAATATTTTATATTGATTTTTTTATTTTTGTTATATATATGTATATATATAATAACAAATATTTTGTTTATATTTTAACATTGTAACACAGATGCTTTTGATGGTTTTTGTTTTAGTTAACTATACTAATCCTCTCAGAGGCTTTTGCTAATCACTTAAATGAGTTTGAAATGTTGTACGGATGTAGTGCTGTGATTAATTCAAACGAGCCCATCATGAGCCGTGCGCTTCATTGCTCTGGTTTTCTCCGAGCAGGACGATCATCTTGGAAATCTCAGTCTGGCTTTAGAAATCGCAGAGAAACACTTGGACATCCCGAAAATGCTGGACCCTGAAGGTAAAGACACCTTACAGGATCATGAGCTCTGATCGCTCTGTGCTTGGTACATGAAGACAGAATACTGATATCAAATTAATGCATTTATTATAAACACTCATATTTAATAAATATTAAAAAATTTTATTAATAGTATTTTTTGCATCTTTTGTTTTCCAATGTTGCAGTTTTAGTATCATTAATATACTATTATAGTTTTTGTTAATACTTTAAATTAGATTTTATTTTTAATATTTTGTTTTAGTTAAAGTTTTAGTAATTTTGTTGCGTTTTTGTCATTTTTAGTATTTTTTTTAAATATTTCTATATAGTTTTCATTCATTTTTATTTATTAGTTTTAGTTGAGTTAATTTGAGTTATTTTAGCACTTCGAGTTAAACTTTAAAGAAAATGAAAAATGCCGCATTGGCAGCTATCTGAAATAAAATAAGTTTAAGTTTTTTAATATTTTATTTCAGTAAATATTTGTTTCAAATAATGACTTTTATGCTTTTAATTTTAGTTTTAGTTAATGATAATAACCCTCTTTCAGGCGTCAGGAATATTTTTTCTATTAAATATTACATTTTCTATTAAATATTAAATATTATTTTTTTAAAATATTAAATATTCCCCTTTGTGTTATTTTAGCATCACTAATATAGTTTTTATTAGTATTTTCAACTAGATTTTGTTTTTCATTTTCATAAAATTTTTAAATATTTTAACAATATTTTAAAATATTAAAATATACATTTTAGTAATTTCGTAGTGTGTTTTTGTCATGCTTATTAGGTTGTTTATTACTAAATGTTATTATTAGAAACATTTATTTTAGTTTTAGTTAACGATAATAACCCTGTTGATGCATTAATATTGAATATGCAACAGCAGGTGTGTGATTTTGTCAGCAGCTTTGTGATAAATAAATAATCACGTATTTAAAGATTTTAAATGCACGTTCTAAAAGTGCACGTGTCACGTGACTGCTGTATTATTATTATACAACAATACCGTCCTGCTGAACTCAGGAGCAGATTTAGCGAACACAGCTGTCTGCGTGTCGTGTTACTATCATGCACCTCATGACCTGACGGCCTTCAGCAATCCATCCCAGAATGCAATGCAAATATTCCCCTCTGATGTGTGTGCAATGGTGGACTCACTTAGATCATCGTGTTTAAGGCTAAGCAGTGTTTTAAGCATATGTCTTGTATTTGTGTGTGTGACTGTATGTCTCTCTCTGTGCTCCAGACATCATTAACACCCCGAAGCCTGACGAGCGGGCCATCATGACGTATGTGTCCTGCTTCTATCACGCGTTTGCTGGAGCAGAACAGGTACTTCTGCACTAACTGTAAGCTATGCATCTGATTAAAGAGAGACAGATGCATCATGGGTAATTTCAAAGGCAGTACAGAAGTCATGTGACATCGGTGTGTTTATAGGCAGAAACGGCGGCTAATAGAACCAGAAAATTACTTAGAAATAATAAAGAAAACCAAAAAATGAACAACACACACAAACAAACACACACACACACAAAAACACACACAAAAAAAAAAATAAAAAATAAAAATATATATATATAATTTTATAAATAAAAAAAAAAAATACTTTTATTCATCAAGGATGCATTAAATTGCTCAAAAGTGGCAGTAAAGACATTTATAATGTTACAAAAGATTGTTTTTTTCAAATAAACAATGTTCTTTTAAACTTTCTATTCATCTGTGAATCCTGAAAAATAAAATGTATCAGTTTCCACAAAAATATTGTGCAGCACAACTGTGTTCAACATTTGATAATAATCAGAAATGTTTCTTGAGCAGCAAATCATCATATTAGAATGATTTCTGAAGATCATGTGACACTGAAGACTGGAGTAATGATGCTGAAAATACAGCTGCGCATCACAGAAATAAATTACACTTTAATAGAGATTCACATAGAAAACAGCTGTTTTAAATTATAATAATATTTCATAATTTTCACAATATTTTTGATCTAATAAATGCAGCCCTGTTGAGCAGAAGAGACTTATTTTAAAAACAATACAAATCTTGCTGACCCCAAACTTTTGAATGCTAGTGTTTATATGTGTGTGTTTCTTTTGTCTCTTGCAGTTGCTGGAGTGGATCCGTCGCACCACGCCGTGGCTGGAGAAACGAACCCCTGAGAACACAGTGGATGCCATGAGACGCAAGCTGGAGGATTTCAGAGACTACCGCCGCATTCACAAACCACCCAAAGTCCAGGAGAAATGTCAGCTGGAGATCAACTTCAACACACTGCAGACCAAACTCCACATCAGCCACAGACCTGCGTTCATGCCCTCCGAGGGGAAGATGGTGTCTGTAAGAGACACACACCACACACACACAGACACACACACACACACACACACACACACACATACACATACACAATCACACACACACACACACACACAAACACACACACAAAAAAAAAAAACACAGATCCTGTCATCAGATCCTGACATCAACTTAACCCATAACCCGTGTGTGTGTGTGTGTGTGTGTGTGTGTGTGTGCAGGACATCGCGGCGGCGTGGCAGGGTCTGGATCAGGCTGAGAAGGGTTATGAGGAGTGGCTGCTCACTGAGATCAGGCGTCTGGAGCGTGTGGAGCACCTGGCTGAGAAGTTCAAGCAGAAAGCAGCAACACACGAGAGCTGGGCACAGGGTGAGATACTGCAGGACACACACCGGCAACAAACACCTGACCTAAACACTTTTGAAGGAATAATTCACCCAAAAATGAACATTGTGGACCACTCTAGAAAGTGTTTGGCATCATTTAAAAATATTAATATGCACAAGCATAAATCTGATGTAGGAGATAATTGAAATAATAATAATTATAATAATAATAATAATAATAAGATAGATAGATAATAGATAGATAGATATATATATATATATATTATATATATATATACAGTATATATATAGATGTGATGTTTGTTTTATTTATTTATTTATTTATTTATTAAATAATAATTATTTATACATTTTTTTGTATGAGGTTAATATAAAACAATAACATATCAATATAAATATAAATATACATTCTTCAAATATTTTGTTCTTTTATTCCAAAAAGAAAGAAATAATAACTTAATTTAAATACTAAATATATAAATCTTTATAAAGTCTTTATAAATAGCAATAGCATCATCACTTTCAAGTTTGAAAGCTGCATTTGAATATGCACGTGTAAGAGATGATGACATAATAATAATACAATATGATAATAGTAATAATATTCATAATAATGATAAATGTTGTATGTGATGTCTATGATGCTTATTTTGTGTTTTTTTTTTATAAATATTAAATTTTTACTATTTAATATACAATGTATTCTTGTCTTCCAAAAAAGCAACTAAATTCAAATGACGAACAAGCAAAATCAGATGTAAGAGATGATGACATAATAATCCTACATAATAATAAAGGAATAAAGATCTGATGTTTATGATGCTTATTTAATTCAATTTTTTTTATTTGCATGCATGCATGATGTAAATGATGGCAGAATTTTAATTTTGCCAGAACTCTTCCTTAAATTTGTCAGCAGTGCAACGGAGCAGCTTTTTGACCCAATGCAAAAGTTTTAAAGAGCTCTGAGCTGTGTATTTAGTGTGTGTGTGTGTGTGTGTGTGTGCACTGCAGGAAAGGATCAGCTGTTGACTCTGAAGGATTACGAGAGCGCGTCCCTGACGGAGTTGAGAGCTCTGCTGCGGAAACATGAGGCATTTGAGAGTGACCTGGCAGCACATCAGGACAGAGTGGAGCAGATCGCCGCCATAGCACAGGAACTCAAGTATGACCACTTCCTGTCTGCTCCTCATGGTGTTACACTGCAGGTTTGGGGTCATGTAAGCGACAGCCTGATTTTAACTGTCAGCTATTGCTTATAACATGGATTAAGGAAAGACACTACAGGCAAAAACTTTATTTTTCATTCACTGGTCCATTTTGCCTCCATAACAAGTTATTTCAGTATTTAAGTGAAACGAAAACATCCAAAAGACAGTTTTAAGAGTTTATTTTATTGCACTTCATCTATTTGCAGCTGTAGATTTCAGTTATAATACATATCTTTTAAAGTTTTTTCTCCACTTCAGCAGCACTTACATACACCAAAACTTAGAGTTTTATTCCTCTCAATATTCTGAAGGTTTTTACTGAGGGGTTTGTTCATATGTCATTCATTCTGGTTTATGCAACATTTTATTTCTAAAAACATGGTGAAAATGTATTTTTTTCTGTCTATTGACAGTATTTTTTTTTTATTTATGGAGTAATAAAAAGAGAAATGCAAAAACCCCTCTGGAAAAACCTTTAGCTTTAATATGTCAACAAAATCAAACAAAGATTTTGAAATTAGGCTTTATCCAGCGTTCTGAAAATGTATGCAAATGAATGCATATTTAATTACTGTAGATAATGATTTTTTTAATATTTAAACATAACATTTTAGAAAACCTTTTTGTAATCTATTAATTAAATGTTTATGCTTCCATAACATGCCTTTTTTTCAGACTAGCAGAATGAAAACATCCAAAAGACACTTTTAAGTGTTTATTTTATTGCACTTTTATCTATTTGCACCTTTAGATTTCAATTACAGTACATATATTTAAAAGTTTTTTCTCCACTTCAGCAGCACATGCATACACCAGGTTTTACAGTTTTATTCCTCTCTATGTTCTGAAGGTTTTTACTGAGGGGTTTGTTCATATTTCATTCACACTGATTTATATGACATTTTACTTCTAAAAACATGGTGAAAATGCATTTTATTCGGTCTGTTGACTGTATTTTCTGATTTATAGAGTGATAAAAAGGAGAAATTCAAAATCCCCTCTGAAAAAACCTTTAACTCTAATATTTAAACAAAATCAGACAAAGATTTTGGATCTGGCCTTATCCAATGTTCTGCAAATGTATGCAAATTAGTGCATATATTTAATTATATAACGCATTGTGCATATTTAAAAATTATTATATTTTAGAAAACGTATAATTTAATTCAATGTTTATGCTTCCATAACATGTCTTATTTCAGACTAGTGGAAGAAAAACATCCAAAATACACATTCAAGAGCTTTTTTTATTTTTAATTGCACTTTATCTATTTCTGTCTGTAGATTTCAATTGCAATAGATATCTTTAAAAGTTTTTTTCTTAATTTCAGCTGTACTTACATTCACCAAAACTTACAGTTTTATTCCTATCTATATTATGAATGTTTTTACTGAGGGGTTTGTTCGTATATCATTCGCCTGGTTTTATACAGCATTTTATTCCTAAAAACCGTGAAAATTACTTGTTTTCCGTCTGTTGGGAGTATTTTCTGATTTATGATATGATAAAAAGAGAAATCCAAAATCCCCTCAGTAAAAACCTTTAGCTTTAATATGGCAACAAAATCAAACAAGAAATTTTAAATTTGGCTTTATCCAGTGTTCTGGAAATGTATGCAAATTAGTGCATATTTAATTAGATAACACGTAATTTGCATATTTAAACATAGCATTTTAGAAAACTTGTAATACTTTTTTTTTAAATCTATTATTTCAGTGTTTACCCTATTCATCTGTGGTGTCTTGACCCCACTTGTGTTCATTTCTATAAAGAAACCACCTGAACATGTGTTTGGCGTCTTTCTCGAGATGCCTTGTGTTTAAAACAGCAGCGAGTGTTTTAAATGTGTTCCCGGCTGCAGAGGTAAGTGAATGTGGCAGCAGAGTTGGGTTTCTATTGTTCTAAATGCAGTCAGACCAGCTGTCAGATTCCCTCTGTGACAATGAGTCAGTGTTGTACCAGGAAACACACACACACCTCAGTATATATTCAGCGCTCTATTTGTAGAAGCTGCGTTCAGTTGTTCATTTCAGTGCGTCAAAGTGACAGAGGCATCTGAACGCTTACATCAGCTCCTCTGATCTGCTCTGAAACGCTGTCAACACCTCGATCAGAACAGGTGCCGCTGCCATCAGGAACATCATGAGCGTCTATAGGAATCTTGTTAAATGTGTCCTAAGGGCACACTCCTAAAAGGATGCTCAAGTTGACCGACCGTACTCAGATTGTTTGTTTGTATTGATACATTTGATTCAGTCAGCTTTGCATTTCATTCTGCCAAAAGCAGTTCTAAGCATTCACAAATCAAAATACATTTACTGGACAAGCAAAATGACTTAAGATATTAAGTCTTGTTTTCTGAAAAATGAATCAAAATTAAGTTTTTACTTAAAAAAAATAAAATAGAAATAAATAACAGTAGGGTCAGAAAAATAAAGTTTTCCCTTTGAATTAAGTTGCTTTTTCTGACCCCATATTTTTATACATTTCTCAGAAAACAAGACTTTCAGTTGATTTTCAAAATGATTTCAAAATGTTTAGATTTTTGCACTGGAAAGCATGACAAAAATACTAAGTAAGAAAATAATTTTTTGCAGTTTATGCTGCAAAATTGCTTCTTTAGTTTTTTTGCCTTGTCTCTTAATTTGACTTTTTGCCTTCTCAAAACAATCATATTTTAATTTCAAGACGTAATTTTTAGAATCTACCTGGTGATTTTATTTTAAATGGAACTTTAGTGTAGAATCTTGTTTGATTCTTGTGGAATTTCAGTACATCTATTATGATCTTGTTGGATATCGTGATTTTGAACGGAACTTCAAATGTCTTTCTGTTGGACAGTTAAATTACGGAGGATGCTTTGGGAGTTTTAAACCCTAAAATATTATCTTTACATTCCTGTGTCCTATAAGAGTGTTAAACCCTAATGCTGTCTAATATAAATGTAAACTATAATGCATTTGTAAGAGCTTATCTGTTTGCATTAGCCATCATGAGTCTG
>NC_056583.1:26128874-26136374 GCF_018340385.1 Cyprinus carpio
AGTTTATTCATAACTGTTCGCATGCATTTGATTTTATTTAAACGATCATATTTTCAAAATGGATTTATTCAAATAGATTAGAATCAGCAGAAATATATTCATTGGGAAAACAATTACATTTATTAAGTTAAAAAGTATGAACATGGATAAAATATGGGTAGCTGTGGGACAAACAATATTCAGTTAGATAAAAGATATAAGATTGAAACAAATGGGATAGTTTGATGATAAAGAAATAAGATTTCTTCTCTCTCTAGCTGAATTTTTGTCTCATCCAAAAACATTCTTAAAAAGCTTTTCTCTCTTCAAAAACATTTTTCTGTCTTCATTTTTTCCTTCTCATCCAAAATCATTTTCTCTCTTCAAAAACGTTTTTTTTTGTGGCTTAAAAAAATTCTTTCTTCAAAAATATCTAAACTTTTTAATCTTTATTTTATTCTTTCCAATTTTTTTATCTTATCCACAAAAAAAAAAAAAACATTTTTCTCATAAAAAAAAAACTTTTAAAAAATTCAAAAACTCTCCTCATAAAAAAAAATTTGTTGAAAAATTTTTCTCTTCAAAATGTTTTTTCTCTCTTCAACGTTTTCCTCATCCAAAACCTTTTATTCTCTTCAAAAACTTTTTTTTTCTGTTTTAAAAAAATGATCTTCAAAAATATCTAAACTTTATTTTTTTATTTAATTTTATTTATCTTTAAGATAATTTTTATCTTTATTTTTTCACTCTTAATTTTTTTTCTCTCATTTAACAAAAAAAAGTTGTTAAAAACTTTTCAATTTTGTTCTCTCTTCAGAAAAAAAAAGATTTTTAAGAGACAAAAAAGTTGTTGGGAGAGAAAAAAAATCAGTGACAGACCATGAACATCTTAGTACTCTGTAGGTTATTGTGTATTCAAGACATTCAGTTTATTAATACTATAACAGAAAGCTAACAGAAAGTATCATTTATGTAGAACTTGTAAATATGCCTCACGTTATTAGTTTATTAGTTTATGGTAAAACTGTGTAATCCAGATGCATGGAAGTTATTAGTGCAGATCAAATACATCAATCTTAAAATGACATCTAAATATTTTTTGAGTGCATGAGAATGAACCATTCACAACACACACAAGTACCCATCTATCCACCTCTGCTCTTCCGAGCCTTAAACCCTATATTATGATCTACAGAGCTACATCCCTACCTACCACCCCAGAATACCGAGTACTGCATCTCCAGGATGCCTCCGTATCAAGGACCTGATGGAGTCCCGGGGGCGCTGGACTACACCGCCTTCTCTACGGTGCTGTACGGCGAGAGCGACCTCTAGCTGACCTCTAGCTGACCTCTAGTCATGTGTGTGTGACCTCACTGTCTGACACCGGCCGTGATGATCTTAATTACACCAGAACATTTGCTGAACATGAAAACGTGTGTTTCATTTCAAAATAAAGACTTTTAGCCACTGCATTTTGTGTTTGTGTGAATTATACTGAAAGGTCCAGAAGATTTGGGGGGGGGGGGGTCAAATGATTTTTTAAACCTTTAAATTTAAAGCAAATATTTATATTGAAATATTAAAAAATGAACAGTTTTAGTTAGCAATGGCTGGTTAGGGTTAGTTCAATGCAAATACATAAAAAAATACAAAATCTGATATAGCTTTTCCTATTGTTCCAGTAAAAAAAATAAAAATATTAATTAAATAATTATAATATAAATATTAATTTATTTAATATGAGTGCAAAATTGCGTAAAATATTAAGATTTATTTTTTTAACATGGATAAAACAAAAAATAAATAAAATGCTAATGCAATATTACACAAAAACATTAAAGAAATGCCTGTTGCTTCTCCAGTATATACAGTATATATATATATATGTAGTATCACACAAAAAATTATATATATTTATATACTGTGTCCATCTATCTGTAATACCTACATATATACAGTACAGGTCAAAAGTTTGGAAACATTACTATTTTTAATGTTTTTGAAAGAAGTCTCTTCTGCTCATCAAGCCTGCATTTATTTGATCAAAAATACAGAAAAAACAGTAATATTGTGAAATATTATTACAACTTAGTTATAATAGTTTTCTATTTGAATATAATTAAAAAAATAATTTATTCCTGTGATGCAAAGCTGAATTTTCAGCATCATTACTCCCTGCCTTCAGTGTCACATGTAACATCCAGTCTATCACATGATCATTTTAGAAATCATTCTAATATTCTGATTTATTATGAGTGTTGGAAACAGTTCTGCTGTCTAATATATTTGATGAATCAAAAGGAGAATTAAAAAGAACTGCATTATTCAAAATAAAAAAGGAAAATTCTAATTAATAAATATATTCTAATAATATATTTAAAATTCTTTACTATCACTTTTTATCAATTTAACACATCCTTGCTGAAATAAAAGTATTGATTTTATTTAAAAAAAAGAAATAAAAAAAATTACTGACCCCAAATTACTGACTCAAACTTAGTGTATCTGTGTAATATTACAAAATCCTTTATATTTTAAAAAAAATAGCTTACTTGTATATTGGTTTTATTACTTTTATTTTTAAAACAACATAGCTTCTTTTTCGTTTTTTTTTTACTTTTTATTCATCAAACGTATCCTAAAAAAAAGATCACATGTTCTGAAAAAAATTCTAAGCAGCAGAACTGTTTCCAACTTTGTGATAATGAATCATCATATTAGAATGATTTCTAAAGGATCATGTGATAATGATCCTAAAAATTCAGCTTTTGCATCACAGAAATAAATGATAATTTAAAGTATAATAACTTTAAAAAACAATTATTTTAAGTTGCATAATAATATATCACAATCCTTACTGGTTTTTTTCTGTATTTTTGATCAAATAAATGCAGGCTTGATGAAGCAGAAGAAACTGCTTTCAAAAACCATTAAAAATAGTATATGTTTCCAAACTTTGGACCTGCACAAACACACACACATTATTTATTTTATTTATTTATTTTGCAGCATTAGAGGGTACCATTGTATCAGACAAACACACACACACACACACACACACACACACACACTAAATAATATCAAAATTAAATAAACCCACTAACAACAACCACATTTTGTACTTTCTCCCAAGCTTGGTTTGTGTTTATGATTATGATGTCAGTGTCAGTATGAAATTTCAGTATTTATCTCTTCCAATAATCCCTGCAACTTTTCTTTGATGACTTTTGAAGTTTGCTAAAGATAAAGCTGGAAATGAAACATTAATACAACCTGACCATGCACGGAGAGATATGATGGAAAGAATCACAATCACATTTACATATTCCAGTGATCATAAATCAGACAGAAACCCAGTTCTGAACCTGCATGATTTATTCGATCTGCACTGATGCTAAATGTTCACCGTATACAAGAAACAAATACAAATAATCACAATAACACACACAACCTCCCGCTTCCTGACAGACAAACACCTTCAGCAGAACAAACCGCACGCGACTATGAGTACAGGACATCCATCTAAACCTACCGAGTTTCACTGCTTGTCCATCTGAAGACGGCCGTGAGACGCGTCACTGTATAAAAATACTACCATGAGAACGCACGAGAGAAAACATGTGTTCATATGCACCAATCTGGACAAGAGTTGGTGGAGAAAAAGAAAAACTGTGAAGGTGAGATCTTCCTGAGTCATATAGTGAACCGAAGCGGCAAACAAAAAGCAAACTGCTGCTGGTACGAGAAAGAAACAGAACCGTTCGTTAGTAGAGATTCACAAACAAAACACACGAGAGAAAGATTTCGTTTGGTGTTTCACTCCTTGGCTGAAGTCTGAGAGCCCTGGCCAATCAGAGCAGAGCGCTGAGCTGTCAATCATCGTGATGGATGGACGAGTGGGCGTGGCTTTTGTCCTGCTGCCTGATTTAATTAAACTGAATTATTCACACGTAAGAGATGATTGTGAAAAGAAACACGTCAAACTAACAAACTCCATTCCGTGTGCTGTGTTCCTAAAACATCCACGGCCTCCAAAACGGGAAAAGGAAGTAAAAGGAAGTGATGATGATGATGATGAAGATGTTATTGCTCGCTCAGCTGCTCTCTGCTCTCGCCGTGTTTCGAGGGCTGGTTCGGGGACGGTGTCTGGGACGGATGGTTTCCTGCGGGCAGTGAGTGGGTCACCGGAACCAGACCCTCCGAACCCGCCGCCACTCCGGCCATACCTGACGGGAACCTGCGGGAGAGGGCAAAGGTCACCACGCAGACATGTGACACGCACTAGAATGTGATTAGCATGGAATAAAGGGGTGTGAAAAATGGCAGCCAGGATGTTGTTTCTAACGGTGTTCAACTATTAAACACTGAACGCTATTAAAAACGTGTTTTCATTAATCGAAATAAAACTTAAATAAACTGAAATAACAGAAATAAATTAAATAAAACATAAAAAACAATCAAATGAACAACTTAAATGTAAAATTTTAATAAAAATAAATTATAAATTTTTTAAAAAAAAAAACAAAATTTATATTAAAAAAAAAAAAAAAAAAATATATTAAAAATCTTAAACTAAACAATTTTTAATTTCAAAAAAATTAAACTGAATTTAAAAAAAAAAAGTAAAATAAAATTAAATGAAATATTACATGAAAAACTTAAATGTAAAAATGTACATGAAAATTAGAAATGTTGTCTTGGCAATTCATTGAAATAAAACAAAAACATTAAAAAAATAAATAATGACAAAAAATAATATAAATAAAATAAAATAGATGAAAAACTTAAACTTAATTTTTTTTAAGTCTTGGCAATTAACAGATTTTTTTTTTTTTTAATTTAAAATAAAATAAAATAAAATATTACATGAAAAACTTAAATGTAAAATGTTGTCTTGGCAACTAATCGAAATAAAACAAAAACATTAAAAAAAATACAAAAAATAATATAAATAAAATAAAATATTAGATGCAAAACTTAAACGTAAAAATGAATGAAAAACGAAAATTAGAAATGTTGTCTTGGCAACTAACTGAAAAAAAAAAATTAAAAAACTATTTAAATAAAATTAAATTAAATATTAGATGAAAAACTTAAACTTAAAAACCTAAATGAAAATTAGAAATGTTGCCTTGGCAACTAACTGTAAAAAAAAAAATAATAGAAAAATTTAAATAAAATTTAATTAAATATTAGATGAAAAACTTAAATGTAAAAATGTACATGAAAATTAGAAATGTTGTCT
The DNA here is from genome assembly GCF_018340385.1 of Cyprinus carpio. NCBI lineage: Eukaryota > Metazoa > Chordata > Actinopteri > Cypriniformes > Cyprinidae > Cyprinus > Cyprinus carpio. Next base: position 26,134,102 of record NC_056583.1, read on the forward strand.
TGGCAACTAATTGAAATAAAACAAAAAACATTAAAAAAAAATACAAAAAACTATATAAATAAAATAAAATATTAGATGAAAAACTTAAACGTAAAAATGAATGAAAAATGAAAATTAGAAATGTAGCCTTGGCAACTAACGAAAAGAAAAGAAGAAAAGAAAAGATTGGATAAACAACTTAAACTTGAATGTTGACGTGGAAACTTTAAACTAAACTAAACAAAATATTTGATGAAAACCAAATGTAAAAACTTAAATGAAAATTAGATATGTTGCCTTGGCAACTAACTGTAATAGAATAAGTTAAAGTACTAATATAGCTAAATATTTAAAATAGAATTTAAAAAGTCTAATAAAAAGGACCAAAGAAAATATAAAAAATAAAAAAAAAAAAAAGTAAAAAAGTAAAAAAAAAAAAAAATTCAAAAGATTAAAAAAAGTACAAAAAAACTATAATAGTATATAAATTAATCTAAAATAACACTGGTCTCTAAATGGACTATCATAAGATGAAATAATAATAATATTTTAACTTGGCATTATGCCATAATTTGCCATTAACATTAACATTTATCAGTGTAAATATTTGGGTGTATTTATTAGTTTTTTAAAATCATTTCTATTTAGCTTTACTTTATTTTAATTGTAATATTTTTAGCACTTCAGCAAACTTATTTTATTTTAGTTGACAAGGCAACATTTCTAAGATTTTTCAATCTAATATTTATATTTTACTTTATATTTTATTTTAACTTATATATTTAACTTAACTTATTTAAATTAACAAAAATTATTTTTAATGATAATAACAACAAAAAAGGATGCAGGCCTGTAGCCATTTGGTTATGTTTCTGGCCTTAAAGCCTGTAAAGATGTAAATCTCTATAAAAGAAGGTTTAGAGAAAGAGTTTAGTGACTAATCTATTAAACTAAATGCTGAGGGAGGGTGTGGCCATCAGAGGTCAAAGGTCAAAGCAGCAGAGACAGACGGGCGTCTGACGTTCTTTTACCTGCTCTTGCTTTAGGCATTGATTTTGTCTTGGGGGGCGGAGCCAGTCATGATGGCCTGCATTGATTGGTTGACATGGCTGCGTGAGAGAAGCAGATGTGGGCGGGGCTCAGAGTTAAACTCATGTCTGTGTGGGGGTGGAGCTTACGGGGTTGGGATCATGGTGAAACAATGAATGAAAATCAAACAAATAATGAATGATGAGCTCGATGAACATTAAATATGATTCTGGTCGTACCTGTAGGCGGCGCCGTTGAGCTCGGGATGAACCTGCTGCTCCATCAGGCCCCAGGAACCCGATGAGATGAAGAACTCTTTATTCACACAGTTCCTCAGACTGTCAGGAATCCGGCCTGAGACACACACAGACTGTTTTAATCACTCAGATCAGCTGGTTAATGACCGAGGCGGACTGACTGAGTGTGTACCTGTGATGGCTCTGCGTATCTCTGTAGCGGCCGCTTCTCTCATCTCCAGAGACGCCTGCTCGCTGTACCAGGCCGTGTGCGGCGTACAGATCAGGTTAGGAGCGTCTTTCAGAGGACCCTGCGCAAAACTACAAAGAAATCAGTGCATCAGTGATTAAAGAAATATTCTGAGGACCGCATTTGTGTCTTTCTGTCCATTTACACTGAAAATATCCTTTCATGTAGTGTACAGAAACCAGAAAATGAGTTTTACACAGGAATAATTACTGTAAGGTCTCTTCTGCTCAGCAAGGATGCATTTCTTTGATCAAAAATACGGTAAAAATGGTGAAATATTATTATTTTTTAAAACAGCTGTTTTCTATGTGAATATGTGTTAAACTGTAATTTATTTCTGTGATGCGCAGCTGTATTTTCAGCATCATTACTCCAGTCTTCAGTGTCACATGATCTTCAGAAATCTATTCAATATTATGATTTTCTGCTCAAGAAACATTTCTGAATATCATCAATGTGACAAACAGTTGTGCTGCACAATATTTTTGTGGAAACTGTGATGGATTAGTTCAGAAACTCATCCACCTTAAACAAGAAATCCCACAAAAAAAATACAACTTAAACAGCAGTCCCACCTCAAAAGGACAATTTTCACGGTTTTAAGTAAGACATTTTACAGTAATGTCATGTTGAAATGACTGAATGTGTTGAGCAGCATGTCTCAGATTAATCTCTTGTCAAAGTCACCTGAAGGGTTCGGTCTCGTGGACGTCGAGCGCTGCTCCTCGAATCCGGCCCTCCTTCAGCGCCTGAGCCAGAGCCCTCTCATCCACCAGACC
>NC_056583.1:26138874-26151374 GCF_018340385.1 Cyprinus carpio
AACATGATCTAAATATCACATACACTGACATACACTACCAGTCAAAAGTTTGGGATCAGAACGATTTTTAATGTTTTTACAGGAGTTTCTTCTGCTCATCAAGGCTGCATCTATTTAATTAAAAATACAGGAAAAAATACAATATTGTGAAATATTTTTATGATGTAAAATAACATTTTTCTATTTTAAAATACATTAAAATCTAATGTATTTCTGTGATGTGCAGCTGTATTTTCAGCATCATTACTCCAGTCTTCAGTGTCACATGATCTTCAGAAATCATTCTAATATGATGATTTATTATCAGTGCTGAAACTGTTCTGCTGCTTCATATAGTTTTCAGGATTCTTTGATGAATAAAACATTAAAAAGAAAAGCATTTAATTAAAATAGAAATAATTTCTAACAATATACACTACCGTTCAAAAGTTTGGGGTCAGTACATTTTTATTCTTTCTTTTTTTTTGAAAGAAAGAAATAAATTAAAACTTTTATTCAACAAGGATGTGTTAAATTGTTAATATTTATATTTTTAGAGAAGATTTATATTTTGAATAAATGCTGTTCTTTTTAACTTTTTATTCATAAAAAATTCCTGAAAAAAATATCGCAGTTTCCAAAAAAAAATATTTGTCAGCACAACTGTTGATAATTCTAATAATAAATCATCATATTAGAATGATTTCTGAAGATCATGTGACACTGAAGACTGGAGTAATGATGCTGAAAATACAGCTGCGCATCACAGAAATAAATTATATTTTAAAGGATATTAAAATAGAAAGCATTATTTTATATCGTAATAACATTTCACAAGATTACTGTTTTTTTTCTGTATTTTTGATCAAATAAATGCAGCCTTGATGAGCAGAAGAGACTTTTTTATAAAACATTACAAGTCTTACTGACCCCAAACCTTTGACCGGTGGTGTATAATCCAGCGCTGACTGAGAGATGAAGAAATAAAGGCTCCTCAGAAGATGTGAGATGTTCTGGAGGCTTGTGAAGATCATTCCTCCGCTGAGGAGCAGTGAAAGTAAAGCTTCTGGAAAACAAACGCTCCTCAACAGATCATGATGATCAGATTTGAGACTCTAAAACATGATTGATGGAGAATCAAGTAAAGCTGAGCTGCTTCAGTCCAGTAAGAGTTCATCTGGAGATATTACTGCAGTTATTCTGACCTTTACTTGATCAAAATCACTCAAGATTTGACACGTGAAGCTCGAGCTGAAGCTGGACGCTTGTACAGTTACACTGAAAGAGCTTTGACTGGATACAAAACATCAAATATGAAACATTATTGTGTTAATTTGATATGATTCTGCACTAGTTAGTGTTGATGTTCATTACCCAGCTCTCCGGCTGCTTTGATGTCGATGTTGTCGTATCCGCTGCCGATGCGGATGATGATCCTGAGCGCTTTGAACTTCTCCAGATCTTCTCGTGTCAGTGTGATGGTGTGATACATCAGCGCTCCGATCGCCTCGTTTAACACCTGAGACACACACACAAGCACAGCTCAGAGCTCATGCACGCTATCCCATGATGCTTCACACGACTCTCTCATCCATCTCTCAGCTGTAAATGATGCTTTAATCGGGTGGTTATTTTTTATATTCTGTCCTACTAATGATTCTATTCCTACTGTGAGATAATCATTGCAGTCAATAAATATCAGCTTATTTTTCCCTGAACACTCATTTTTTCTAGATCATTAGGATGCTTTGGAAGCTGGTCTGAAGTAGAGTTATGTTCGGTGACTAAACCAAACCTCGAAATGAAATACTTAAAATAAATGCTGAAATAAACTAAAAGAAAATGAGAAATGGTGCCTTGGAAACTAACTGAAAATATTTCTATTTTAAGGTTAGTAAAGTACTAAAATAACTAAAACTGAGATAATTTTTTTTAAACTATATACACATAAAAAAAAAACTAAAAACTGAGTGTGAGCAAGTGTGTGTGTTTGTGTGTGTGTGTGTGTGTGTGTGTGTGTGTGTGTGAGTGTGTCTGTGAGTGTGTCTGTGTGTGTGTGTGTGAGAGTGTGTGTGTGTGTGTCTTCACCTTCTCGTGGATCTCCTGTGTGGACTGTGCGTCACAGAAGGCTACGGTGGCCAGATCTTTGAGGATGGGCATCTCCACCGTACAGTCCCGACCATCCAGCAGAGCCACCAGAGGACGAGGATGCATCGGGCCGTTCACGATCTGAGGCCTGATACCTGCACACACACACATACACACACAGAGAGAGAGAGAGACACACAGAAGAACTTTAGTGCTTTTATATTTGATTTATCAATAATATAGTAATTGCATATTAATATAAATAACTTTAGAATTTAATGTTTTTTGATGGCAAATATCAAACAGTCTGACTTTTATAAAAGGTTCCTTTTGTTTTTTTTTATTTAAAAACAAGTGAGCACAAATACACACACACACACACACACACACACACACACACACACTCACACTTCTTATCCGCCAAAAGCACTTAATCAGATTTCAGAGCATCTGATTTCTATCCGGTGACATCATACAGGAAGTTCAGATTAAGATGAGAGAGAACGAGCCAATCAGAGGCTGAATCCAAAATAAAACACTATTCATGCAGTATATACTGTAGAAACAGTAGAAATAGTAGAGCAGTATGCTAGCATGCTATTCCAAACAGTGTGTTTATCTGTCTGTTTGGAAAACAGTTTCTAGCACCCTGGAAAAAAACATCTGTCAGGAACACAAATGTGATTGTTAATAGAGCATTGTGAATCACATTAAACTCTGATTTGAAACAAGAAATTATGAAAACATGATTTAAAACGACTATCACAACAAAGCGCTGTTTTTGCCCTCATATCAAGGGTCTTCCCATTAAAATATATTTTTACGATCATACATGAATTCTCTCAACAAAAACAATTACAGAATTAAATTTTTACTACAGCACGACATCTAAGCATCAAGCCTCTTAAATGTACAATCTTACTCAAAACACACTGTATTTATGGTCCTCATGTTCCATCTGTCAGAAAGTAGAGTGAAACATATCTTCAGCATTCTGTACTCATGACTAATAACTAATATTTCAACATACTGAATACAACGCATCTTTATTCAATCATTCAACAAATGTCAATAATTCTTATTTTATGTATTAGATGTGTTCACCTGACACAAATTAAGAAATTTCACTGAAACATTTCTTTGCAGTTTGTTCAATATCAAATATAGTTATATTTTTTTCACTTTCAAAAATGATAAATAATAACTGCCGTGAAAATATAAATTTCAAACCTACAAACACCTGTCTGTCAAATGTTCTGATTGTAAAGTGTGTTTGCGCATCTTTATTTACAGTCAATAACAATTGATTTAATACTTTATAACATATTCATTCAGATATTTTAAGTATGACTTGAATACTTTTGAGAGTCACTGTCTAAGAGATAAGAAAACACATGAACTGAGAAAGATTAAAAAATATAAATGAAAACAAAAGAGCAAAAGAGGGTGACGCACAGTCAGTGTTGGATTCAATATCCAGGAGCCGTTCCATTTACAACACATGAATTATTCACACTGACCTCCACTCAGAGACACACACACACACACACACACACTTCATATCCAAACTCAAAACTCACACATTACAAACATCTAAACGCTGCTGAAATCATCATTAAATGCTACCAAACATGTTTATTTACAAGCGTGCAGATGAATGTCTTATATACAGTACACATCATCCTGATCCGTCCTTAAAATTACATAACCACACACACACACACACACACACACACACACACACACACACACGTCTTTAATCACTTCAGTCTTTCTACAGGACACGTGCTGAACACATAAACAAACTCATCCTGCTGCAAACATAAGCTAATTAACCCTTCCATGCATGTCTTCACTACCCATAATGCACCACAGCCACAGGTGTTCTGGGCGTAAGCTGGTTCAGATGATCCTCCTGTGGGTCACGTGTCACACACACACACACACACACACAGACTGACCTGCGGCGAGCTCCATCCGGGCGGCAGGACGTGCTGCGGTCAGATTGGTCGGTGTGTGTCTGCCAGTGAGCGGCGGACGCTGCTCTGTTTAACGGCACTGCTAATAAACTACTTATGAAACCAACCAACCGAGAGCATTTAAGACTACCGGCAGCCAGCGCAGAGCACCGCCCACTCAACACACACACACACACACACACACTTCTTGAGTTTATAAAATGTGTTCGTACACATGCATTCATTAGGAATAAAAATGCACACAAATTTTCATAAGTCTGTCCTTATTTACACGCATCATCTATGTGTGATTACAATGTAACCACTGGTTGCCAAGCAACAGACAATTAATGTGTACACATGACAACCAAAAGTCAAACAAATACTACAGGAGCAACTAATGACAGATACTGGAAGGAAGGAAGTAAAGAAGGAAAGAAGGAAGGAAGAAAAAGAAAGAAAGAAAGAAAGAAAGAAAGAAGGAAGGAAGGAAGGAAGGAAAGATGAATGAAAGAAATATGGAAGAAAAAGAAAGAAAGAAAGAAAGAAAGAAGGAAGGAAGGAAGGAAGGAAGAAAGAAAGAAAGAATGAATGAATGAATGAAAGAAATACGAAAGAAAGAAAGAAAGAAAACAAAGTAAAGCAAGTTACAAAAAAGGATAAGAGGAAGGAAAGATAGCCGGGGAGGAATAAAGCGTTTATAGTGAAGCATTATTCCTCTGATGAAGCTCAATGAATTTTAATAGCATTTAACATTGTTTTAACGTTTTTTTCAACATTGAAACAACTAACAGTATTTCAACCATATTTCAGTGTTGAAGGTTGGTCACGTGTCGGCTGTGACAGAACTCAATAACACAGCCGATCTGCCACCAGCCTCCTGAACACCAACAACCTTCAGCCTGACAAACTGTCCTCATGTGCATTTAAGACACAGAAGAACCTCATATAGCCTTCAGCGTTTATCAGCAGTTGGGAACGAGCCTGAACAGTCTCCACCATTTCACTTGTAAATTCTTCTCAAAAACCTAAAATGTCAAGTCAGGCTGAGTTTTCTAGAGACTCTCAGTGTGTGTCTCCAGTCGAGAGACTCTAACGCGCTCTCAGAGGACCGTGTCTCTGCATATCCTATTAACACTAATGAGATTTAAGGCTCTAAGACTCTGATAAGGCCTGCAGTGAGATACAGTGCTCAGCTCAAACTGTAAAACACACACACTGTTAACTGAACAGAGAGTGAAATCACTACGGTTCTTGTAGATTAAGCGTAATGCATAACCATGGACCCAAAAGGGCCGAATATGTCAGCAAGAAAAGCCCCGGGTTAAAGTTGCTTGTAAATAATTATAAGTTCAGTATTACTCTGAACCTCTGGCAGTGACACTGTTCTTCTTAAAATTGTAAAACACACAAATGCAGGTCTGAAAGTCATTCAGGAAGTTCAGCTGGGATCACAAACGCTGAATCCCACTAGAGGGGGAATATATATATAGTCTCCTAATCTAAAAACAGAACACTAAGCTAAATCTGCTTTGCATGTCCAAATATCAAAGTCTGCTGTTAGCAGGAGTTTTTGTTTGTTTTAGGAATTGTATGTATTAGTCATACAATGCCTTCATATTTCGCATTTATGGTCTACATCGTCCATTCTACTGAAAACAAGGAACATGTAGAGTACATTTGAAGTAGAAGCAAAGAATAAACAATGGCTAGACATTAACAAGTACAAACCCAAAATCGTTACATGAAGGTAAACCTAGCAGCTACAGCCAAGAGAGATGTAGGGACAGGTGGAAAAGACAGAATGAGCTCGTTACTTGTGTCAGGTGAAGCCATGGTGGATATGATGACCGGCGGTCCAGTTCGGCGGGTTTGCTTGTTGTTAGGATTAAGGGTCTGAGGCTGGAGGGCTGAAGATGCCGGGAGGATGGCACTCTCCACAGGCCCTGCTCCCTTGCGGAGTAACTGAGGGCTGTGATGAGGGCTGTGGGTAGGAGAGAACGGAGGAAGGTTTGGAGGGCGCTTCATCAGCTCCATGGGGGTGTACGTACTGGAGAAGGTCTTGGGTGCCACTCCTGGGATGGTCGGAGGCTGTTGTTGAGCAGACAGGGCTGACATGGCCAGGCCAGTGTGTGCGTTGTATAAAGGTCGTGTTTGAGGTAGCGCAGTGGCGTAGCCACCCGGACTGACCGGAAGACCTCCGATCGAGCGAACCCCTGGGTATGTTGTGGTTTCAAGGAGATGCTGAGATGGAGCACTGCTCGGCCGGCGACCTAGAAACTCTCCCATTCTAGGCGAGATGGACTGCATGGCGCTGGGAGGCTGTTGAATGAGGTTGCCTTCCATGCCGAGTGCCTGAGGCTGCATGTAGAGATCACTGCGGTGGCTGAAGCTGTTGGAACGACCTCGCATTACTGCACCACCGGTTGCTCCCGTCTTGCAATTGAGAACCACTCTTGACAGCACTCGTGCCTGCCCCAAATTGGGAGCGATGGAGCGGACGTCGTGGTCTTCCATCATGGCAAGCATGGATGTAGAGTCAAACCCTTGCTGTAGGAGAAGAGTTATAGTGTTTTCCGACAGACCCTCGGAGCGCAGGAGTGCCAGGAAATTCGAATCCACAGTCCTCTTGGGGTCGATGGAGACGCCCGCCGAATGGTGGTGGCCAGTCATCCCGGTGGTGAGAGGAGCCGGTGCAGTGCCTGGATCGTAAGCAGGGTCATAGGGCATCCTCTGAGTCGCTACGGAGCCATAAGAAGGATTCCCTCGAGGAAGAGTCCCATCCATGACCGAAGCTGTAGGGTCCACCACTATGCAGGTGGATGCCGGCTGACAGGACTCCAGAGAAAGCCCGTTGACGTCACCGTACACGGAGTGGCCGGCGAAGCTGGACTCAATGCCGAAGCAAGCGGGTGAAGCGGCTCTACTGCGAATACGCTGACTGTCTTGGATCATCTTGATGGCCAGAGAATCCCTGTACAAGCGGCTGATCTCATGAGCCGAGGGCGGGGGCAGGAGTAGCCACTCTAGCTTGCCGAGGAGGAGGAGGAGGATGATGCCCGGGCGTAGGACCAGGAGTAGCCACTCTAGCTTGCCCTTGATCCCAAGCGGTCCTGACCCCTCCTGTGGCCAGGCCATAATGCGAGCCTGATCTGCTCAGCATGTGCTGGTTTCCTTTATAAAAGCCCTGCAGATCTTCAGGTGGCTGTGCCGATAGAGCGATATCAAAAGGGTAGTAATCCGGAGGAGGAACGGTGCCACGAACAGCCATGACGTTCCCGCAGAGGTTTCTGTTAGTTTCAGTGGAAGCAACCCATTAGCTGTTTTTAGCGAGTCTTAACCGAACCTTTCCGTGGCTTCCAACGCTCGTACCCTACAGACTGAACGCCTAATGTTTAGTGCATGCACGCACGGGTGAGGAAAGAAGAGAGGACGGTTGTGAGGAGGGGAAAAAGCAGGTGTTTGATTTCACTTCTTATGTTTCCCTGCGAAGGTGTGCGAGGGAGGTAACATTTCACCTGTTCTCTAACCGACATTTCTTTTTTGCATCACTTGAGGTCATGCTATCATGTGACTGGCAGGTAAGCGCTGAATTATTTAGCCCTGGAAACATAAGCAAGTCAGGCAGAAGAAGAATAGGACAACACAACAGCTCGGTAACACAAACTTATGGAAACACACTTTACATCTATACACGAGCCGGATTCTGGCTCTCAGGCATCGAGATTTTATTTGGAGAGAAATAAGGGAGGAAAGATGTAAAAAATGAGAGAAAACAGAAGGACGATGCATTGGCAAAGGGCTCATGCTAATCTAAAGGGGTTTATCCTCTCCTACTGGCCCCACAACAGCAACAAAAGATTAGTTCAAATAAAACCAACTTAATACCACTGTCTCCTGTGACAAACACTCAAACTGTAATCTCATTCTGTCTGCAGAACATGAAGGGACCATTTTTGTCAAGTGACGGCAATATAAAGAAACCAGTACAGCTCTATAGTGCGAATGGGAGGCAAGTCTTCATGTTTAGTTCAGTGTTAGGAAGCAGTCAACCGGTGTTAATCCTCACACACAGATCAGGGCAGAACGCGTTAATGCTGAACACACTTACAAATAACTCGAAATGATGTCCAACATGCACAGTTTGGTCTATTTGGTCTATATTCAAGCTACTCATCTGTTAGTCTAGGGTTAATTCAATTCAAGTGGTGCAATGTGCTTCACATTGTATTTTTGTAATGATGACCTTTATGCATTGGTATAGCAAAAGCACAAGTTTTATTTGACTATAACCCATCTCCATTTGGGTTATACAGATGTTTAAGGAAAATGCACCTAATGATTGCACCACTTGAGATGGGCTGACCCTTTATCTACATTAGATTTGTGTTGGAAGAAACACATTTTAATCTGTGAAAACAATTGTGATAAACTTGCACAATCTACATGTCGCTTAGCAGTCATAGAGAATGCACAGTGAACTATATTACTTTGTTTATTCCCATTATTATTAAGAAAGAAAAAATTATTTATTGAAAATGTGTGTCTTTTTTCACCACAATTTGTCTTATCTTCCTAAGGTTTCTTCTAAGGCACAAGGCGAAGTGTAAAATAACTTAATGCTTTCAGCGGTGTCGTGATAAATAGTTCACAATCCTTCCAGAGTCCAGAAATATCTGCCAGAACGGCCCAACAAACATGAACATATCTGACAGCAGCTCCCTGAAAATAGAGCTGATCCTTCTTTAAAGGCAACCCCTCAAAATAAACCCAGCAGACCAAAAACACGTCTCCAGGGACTGTTCTAATGCTTAGAGATATTACCACAATCACTGTACCACAGGACCTTTCTGCAAAAGAAGAATATTATACAAACATTATATAAACGGATGAAGATGATATTAAACCTTCAAAAATATGCATGCACTTTTTATTCCTAGAAGCAGAATTCCTCATTTTTAGTTAACAGCATTTACTAAGAATTAAAAAAAAAAAATTATTTGTTTTTATTTTTATAATAACTGTTTAAATTATGTTAGAATCATGACAAGAAAACCAGACATTGTAATGTTCTATTTTTTTTAAAAGCATTTAAATAAAGTTATATTTTGGGTTAAATAAAGACGGTAGACTGTTGTAAAAATTTTAACACAACAAGAAAACTAGACATTTCAACGCTCTTAGAATATTAAAAATAAACACAAATAACATTACATTTTGGGTCAAATAAAGTTAGTGGAACTCTGTTTTTGTAACCTTTAAATAACATTATAATCAAGAAAACACATTTCAATGTTTTAGAAACATTTCAAAACAATGTTCCCACAACGTTTTACGAACCTAAAGTTGTTACCTGGTCACCTAGCAACCACTGAGAACACCTTAGCAAGCACCTAACAACGCCTTAGCAACCACCAACACCATCCAAACAACTCCTGCAGAGATACAAGTCAACGAAACTGTTATTCTAACTTAATAAAGTGCAATCAGGACAGGTTTGTCGCATATTCAGAACGATCGCTGTGACTGCAAGCGTGTATATTAAAGTTTAAACTGCCACTGAGCAATTTAACGCTCTAACAAGAGCCTGGAGAAGAAAACACATGTTAGTAATTGACAGCTGCAGAGGAACATCTGCTGACGGGCCGAACGCCTGTAACTACAGCAGCATGTGATCGTGCTCTTCTGTCCTCATCGCCTGCCGCTCGATCCCTCCTCACAGGCAACCTGCCACGAGCTGAAGCCAGATGGAGCAACAGACGGACCGGCAGAGACACCACGAGACCAGAGGAGACTCAAACACACTTCAGCTAGACCCCTCGGGCCTGTAATAACGGGGCCACGCTGAGGTTTTCTCTCTAAACCCATCCGAGCCGTTGGTAGCGAGCGCAGCAGACGTGCCAGATCGGCGTTTTCCCTGCAGCGCAGCGCTCCTGTCGTTCCTCTGATTAAACTCTCTGTCTCCAGACCGCCGGCAGAATACATCTCCACCGGTGTAATGATTTAATCACGAGTGTCATCCAGCCCAAGGCGCTCCACAGACACCGCCAGATCTCGTTTTGTTTGTGCCATGTTTCGTGTAATACACTGATCACAGCGACTCCATGTTATCCATCAGGAATAGAGTTCATATCAGAATGAAAATAGAGATGAATGTGAGTTTGCCTTTTAGGTTCCACGCAAGTCACTCTGATAAATGTTTTTCTTTGGATAACAGAGTTAATGCAATTATCTGTTAAATAACTAAAACTACTAAACAGGGTTGTGCACTGTTCAGAATTAAATGCTGAGTATGAATCGAATAGAATTCAATATTGCAGTTCAAATTTACATGCAAGGATGTAAAATTACATTGAATTGAAATTATAAGAAATCGTGTAAAATTTTATTTTTTAAACATATAAAAGCAAAGTAAAGACAAACTCAGCTTGAAAATAAATAAATAAATAAATAAATAAATAAATAATTAAAAAGCCTTTGAAGTACAATAGAATTACAGAAAGATGGATACAATTCAGTAATTCCTCTTCCTGTTAATCTGATTCAAACTCGTCAGGGTTATTACTGTCAACTAAAACAAAAACTATTTAAAAAAACATGTTGATTCATTAAAATAAAGCTTAAATAAAATAAAATATAAATATTAGATGAAAAACTTAAGAAAAATGAGAAAAATTAGAAATATTGCCTTGGCAACTAACGGAAATAAGTTTAGGTTGAAGCACTAAAATTGCTGCATAGAAATAAATACAAAATTAAAATTTGAGCTAAAACTGAAAAAAAAAAAAAATCAAACCTCAATAGGAATATTTAAAGAAATAATAATAAAAATGATGCATTTCTCAGAAAAACTGTGTAGGATTTTTTTTTTTTTTTTTTTACAAATTAATATGATAACAAAATATCAAAATAAAAGCTATTTCAAAATAATAATAAATAGTATATAGTAAATAGTGCTGAAATAACACTGATTCCACAAGTTCCTGTGTGTTGTGATCCAACTCATGAATTTACAGAGAGCACAACCCTAAAAAAAAAATTTATAACAAATAAAATAAAAAAATAATAATAACAAAATAGAATAAATTATAGTAAATAAATAATGAAGTGTGCATAAGCTGCAGCACAGTGTTTAAATCACATCTTCCCCAAAACTGTGTGAAAAGATTCAGTCTGGGCCTGAAAATGAATCTGATTGAGATTCTGAGCAGAATAAAAGAGTCTCACCTTCACAGATTCTGTCGAGTCGCTGTCTCTTGACTTTGTGTTTGTCGGTCAGAGCCATGCTGACACACACACACACACACACACGTCTGTCTCTCTGACGTGAGCCGCACCGTCTAACACACTGAAGATCTGTCCGACCGGGGCATCACCCCTCAGAACACCTGCATTAAACACACAAAAACACACAATTAGAGCCAGGAAACATGGTAGACAGCATGCACAGCGCTCACAAACAAACACTCTGTTATTCTTTAGCATGCAAGTGACTTCTTTAGACTGAGAGATGAGTCAAACAAGCACAAAAGCACATTTTACGAGTGATCTTCTGAATGATTCTCATATTAAAATGAACAGAAGTACATTAAATACAACAGCATCTTGAGTGTAATGACACACAGTGACCAGCAGAGGACAGTGAGACTCACATCAGGAGATCTGAGCGTCCACTCAAAGAGGTCAACACACACACACACACACACACACACACACACACACACACACACACACACACACACACAAATAGCTTCTGGGTTTGTGGACTGTGAGACATGTCACTGATTTTCTTCAAGACGCGTGAAGAACATGAGGATTTTCAGGAGTAAACACACATTGGTTAGAGAGTGTGTGTGTCAGTGGAATCGTTGATGTGTGTGAATAATTTAAAAGGTCAAACCACCTGCAGACTGAAATCCTCTTTAGATGCTCTGACGTCTCATTTCAGACACAGAAAATGAGGAAACACATCATTCACATCCAGAGGAGGAAGAAAGAGAAGGGATTATTGTGAAATCGCCATCATAATTCCTTAAGTTTAACAATAATGCTCATAAAATATTGGTTTAGCAGTGGCATAAAATAAAATAATTAAACAAATAAATATTAAAACATTTTATTATTTGTATCTCGTTCAGTTTTGATGAACCTTGAATAATAAATAATATATACGTTGTGAATATATAATAAATAGTCTATTTAAAAACATGCATCATCAAGGTGTGGCTATACTGAATTTGCTCATTTGATGTGAATAAAATAAAATAAAATAAAATAAAATAAAATAAAACATCATAACAAAATAAAACAACAAAATAAAATAAAATAAAACAACAAAATAAAATAAACAAATGAAATTAAATTAAATTAAATAATAAAAATTAAAATAAATAATAAAATAAATAAAATAAAACAACAATAAAATAAAATATAAAAATGAAAAATAAAACCAAAATAATAAAAACTAAAACAACA
>NC_056583.1:26156374-26168874 GCF_018340385.1 Cyprinus carpio
TGTTTTCTGATGACACTTGCCTGTGCACACTCCCAGTGCCAGGGTTTTCTGGTGGTTTTACTGGATCAGATCTTGATGGAAATATTTTTTCATATATTTACATTAAAGGCAAGCCGATATACTGCAGGATCTAAAGACTCTAGATACTATATCAGCTCGGCCTTCAATGTAAATCTGTGAGAAAAATAACAAGAAGACACCTGATCTGAGAGATCATTCAGCATCAACAGCCTCCCGTTGCCACGGCGAAGCCCTCCTGGTTGCTATGGCACCTGTGTGTGTGTGTGAAGATCAAAGCTCACAGGTCTCTTTGAACGGGACACATGACCAGCGTTTGCTAATCAGTTATCTGAAGGAGGAAGAGACGCCTCTGCTCCTGATCGCTGCTGTTCAGACTCCTCCAGTCGCTCTGTTTTAATCAGCTGCAGAAATAAATTCACCTTCAAGGGCTGGAATGACCATAACTGCTTTCTCTAACAATTTAACCCTTCACACTCACCTGTGCATATTTAATAACACTGGATACTTTATGCAGATGTAAAGTCGGATATAAATATACACAGAAACTGATGCTAGTTGGTACAACACTGTTCACAACACATCATCTCAAAACAGCTTTACAGAAGGACGAAATATTATTACTTTAATCAATTATTTACAGAAGGTGATAATATTCTTTCTATAATGCATTAATGATTTAAGATGTGTGAATAGTTTTAGGGCTGGACGATATATAATGATTTAGATCTACAGGAGCTATATTGCATTAATTATTTTATGTAGCCAATACAGTATATCAGATATATCATTGAAGCTTGAAACTGTTTTTAGTACTATTATTATTATAGTTTTTGTAGATATTTTAAATTAGATTTTAAATTTTCTATTTTCATTTAAATTTTAGTTAAAGTTTTAGTAATTTTGTTGTGTTTTTTAATTATTAAAAAAAAAAAATTATAAAAAAAAATATATATTTTTATATAATTTTTTTTAAACAATGTTAGTTCATTCAGTTTTAGTTATTTCAGTACTTCACATTAAACTAAACAAAATAATTAAATTGGGCAAAAAAAAATAAGTTTAAGTTTCAGGTAACATTTATTTCAAGTAACGATTTTTATAATGGTTTTAGTTTTATATATTTTATACTATAATAACCCTGATGCATATTCAGTTTCTGTTTCTTTAAAATAGTATTCATATTCAAGGCACAAATGAGGGTTATTAAATAATATTGATCTAACTGTACTTGACTCAAATGAGAACTAAAATCACAAAAACATAATTTTGTTAACTGAAATAAACATTATCTGAAATCAAATACAATATAAAAAAAAAAAAAAAAATTTAAGCTAGTTACATATATACAGAGACATATTAAAACAAATCAGCAATAAAAACACAAACGTCCTCTAAATGCACAGGGTCCTTTAAGAACATACTAAGATTCCTATAACCTTTCCGAACCGCGTCTATGTTGGTCTCCTTGACCTCGGTCATGACCTCTGAGAGGTCGAGGGTTCAGAGGTCAACTATTGTCCCGTTAGACACGTGAACTCTTATATTCCATCCTGAGATTGAGAGGCTTTATTACACTCAAGTGAAGCGTACGGGACACTTTTATAGGTGCCTCAGACCTGTCTCAGTGAATTATCTCTCCACACAGAGCCTCTTTTATCCAAATTTACAAGCCGAGAGAGACACAGAGAAAACACAGAGAGGCAAACCGGCTGAAAATGAGTGATTCTGGCCATGAAACATCCGTATGTGTGCGGCAGGAGAGAACAGAATTAACATCAGCCATCACACGCAGACTGAAGAGCTACAGTCAGAGGAGAAAATTAAGTATCCCAACGTTTTTATCTTGTCCTATTAAAGTGAAAGCCCTCCTTTCCTGCTTTGGCACATAAAACTGTCGTCCCGCGGGCTGATTTATCCACCCGTCCCAACCATCGCAACACCTCCAATTAATTTTTTGTGTTCCCGGCGCTCTCTGCGGCCTGTAAATGTAATGAGACTGCAGCAGGGAAACTGCTGAGTCCAGTTAATGCATGAGCCACTAATAATAGTCAAAGCTGGCCTGAAACAAGCTCTCAGATGCAGTGTGCAGTGATTAATATGATTCATTACTGACCTCTGAGCATCTGACTTCAGAAGAACACAAAAACACCCCGCATAACATATACAGTATATATAGAGAGAGAGAAAGAGAGAATAATTCTGAAAATAACAAACAGCAAATAATTCAGAATAAAACCCCAAATAAAAAGAAAAATACAAAATAAAATATAAGATGACTTTTACTTTGCAAAAGTACAAAAATATCTGTAAAATATAAGATGACTTGTTCTTTTTTACTATTTTTTAACAAATAAGTACTGTACTAAAAAAAAAAAAATATTTAAAAAAATACATTACATAAATACAAAACAAATTAATATTTTTAAAATTTATTTAAATAATATTTTTTAACAAATATCAATTTTAATAAAAACATTTTTTGTTATTTATTTAAATAATAATTTTTAACAAATATCATGGATCATTAATATCAATAATTAAATTATATATATATATATATATATATATATATATATATATATATATATATATATATATATACACACACACACACACACACACACACACACACACACATATTATATATACCAATATATATATATATATATATATATATATATATATATATATATACTTATTAGGGGCTGGCTAATTATCGGCGCGATATTAAACATTTTTATGGTATCAGTCATGTTCAAAACCAATTTCCCCATAAAATAATTTAAAAGCACTGAAATAAAGTTTTTGTCAGAGCCCTTGTTATTCTTAATTTTGACACATAATTTAAATTTTTACAGCAAGACATATATATCGGTTCAAAATATTGGTCATCAGTCCTACTTGATCTGTAATAATCGCCATGAAAAAAAAAAATATATAATATATATTTTTTTTTTTGGATAGTAGCAGCACAACCTTTTACAACCTTTGCCTTATCATAAAAATGAAGTAATATTTAATCCAGGAATTAAAAACATTCTCATCATACTATATTCAAGTCATCATATGTATGAATTAATGTTTAATGTATTTTTGAATAAAGTAATTGTGTGATAGTGTGTTGTGATAGAACAAGGATACTTTGTCACATCATTGATCCACATACTGGATTTATTATGTTTTCTGATGACACTTGCCTGTGCACACTCCCAGTGCCAGGGTTTTCTGGTGGTTTTACTGGATCAGATCTTGATGGAAATATTTTTTCATATATTTACATTAAAGGCAAGCCAAAATACAGCATCAAAAAAATACACAAAATACAACATCACCTCCTCCAACAAAAAAAATCTATAAAAAAAACAAAAAAAAACACAACCTAACTGAAGAATCATTCAGCATCAACAGCCTCCCGTTGCCACGGCGAAGCCCTCCTGGTTGCTATGGCACCTGTGTGTGTGTGTGAAGATCAAAGCTCACAGGTCTCTTTGAACGGGACACATGACCAGCGTTTGCTAATCAGTTATCTGAAGGAGGAAGAGACGCCTCTGCTCCTGATATCTGCTGTTCAGACTCCTCCAGTCGCTCTGTTTTAATCAGCTGCAGAAATAAATTCACCTTCAAGGGCTGGAATGACCATAACTGCTTTCTCTAACAATTTAACCCTTCACACTCACCTGTGCATATTTAATAACACTGGATACTTTATGCAGATGTAAAGTCGGATATAAATATACACAGAAACTGATGCTAGAAAAGCGGTTTTCAATTTATTGTGAGGGACCCCAACCTAAAATTTAAAAGGCATCTTTATATTTTTTCATGTATAAAAGCCACATTAATATTGTGAAAAAATAATATTATAAATATGTGTAAAATATTATTTTGGAAAACATTTAGTTTGTATTATGATATATCATTACTTTTTTTATTTTTACATACTATAGTACTATACAGTTAGATGTTTTATTTAGTTACTTAAATTAGATTTTATTTAAGTATTTAAATAATCAAAAGAAATACTGAAAATATTTAATTGATCAAACAAATTAATTATTTTGATTTCAATCAAATGTATTTATTTAAATCACATTTTATTTGTTTATTTTTACCGTTTGTTATTTTAATAAAATATAGATTTAAAAAAAATTTACTTTTTATTTTAATCAGTTATATTTTCAATCAAAAGTATACATTTATAATTTCTTAAATCACATTTTATTCATTTTTACCAATTTTTATTTTTTATAAATAACATTTTTAGTTATTTATTTAAATTATATATATATATATTATAAATACATTATTAAAATATTCAAATGATCAAATAAATTAATTTTTATTTTAATTACATTTATGAATTTATTTATTTAAATCAATTTTTTTTATTTGTACTATTTGTTATTTTAACATTAACATTTAACAAATTATAGTTTTAATTAATTATTTATTTTAATCAAATGTATATATTTATGATATATTTTTTTACTCAAATATATTTATTTATTTTTACTTTTTTTTTTTTATACTGCTTTTCTCTGAAGTTTTCCACGGATCTCCTGTCACTCCTTTGCAAAAACCTTGCACTGGAACATGATGCTCTTGGTGTGTAACAGTGGAAATCACATTTGTAATTGATATTAGATGATCTGAAGAGGAGATACTGTAAAATAAATGATATTCAAAGCTCATAAGAACTGAGTAGCTGTTTGCATTTCAATCAGAAATTCATTTTGATTTAATTCATTCAGTTCCTGTCTGCGTTCTCAGGTAAACGGACACATGATGGACGGACAAACCTGTGAGCTCCACATCAGCAAACCTGCACGTCGTCATGCATTCGTCCTTCATCAGCGCGTGTCGCTTCTGAGCACAGGTTAATGAACGCTCTCACAGACTCTCGATCGGGTCACAGGAGGTTAATTACAGAACGCTGCACTGACAGACGGCCAAACTGATACGCAAAGCAGCCAGAGAGCCTGCGCTCGCAATTACTGCACCAACACAGCACTGACAGATGCAGCACACAGGTCCCTAGACGCACAGAGAGCTTCATTTATTTGTCTTTATGGTTACACGAGGATGGCATTTATCCATTTTTCATGAGCCAGCTTCAGCGTGCAACAAACAAATCAATTTCCCAGCAGTAGATTACAGAGCAAAGACAATATCAGAGCTTCAGTGGACCACAATTAGTCCTGAAGAAGCTCTGAGGGGCGGAGCCACTTCAGAATCCTCCAATCACAGCCACTCTACACACAATACCTGACGCCTGATTGGCTGATCTATTGCATGCTGCAACTAGTGGCACCTGAGATGCAGATTTATCACTGAAAACATCAGAATTTGATGAGGTGTAGCTCCAGAGTCTATTAAATGGAAACATTACAACATCAAGTTTTTTTTCCAAACTGTAACTGATGGACCGATATATCCACTAGGCTGAAGATTTTGGTCATTTTGAGATCCACTTGTATTGGCTGATTAACGCTAGTGCAGGTTCAGCCATGTCAATGCAAAATAAGCATTTTCAGTTTTTATTTTGTAAAATAATGTATTAAATAGTGCTTGAAATAAGTGTTTATTTTCAGAATTTCTTAGTGCATCTCATTTGCCATCATTACTGTATTATGTAAATATTGTAATATTTGCATGCATGCATTATATATAAATATATATAAATGAGAGAGAGAGAGACACACACACATTAAAATGGTCTTTTCTGTCACTTTTGATCAACTTAAAACATAACGATCAACATAATGCATTATTTTATTAAAAAGCATAAACAAATAAATTAATAAATGTGTGTATCAGTAAGATTTCTTTAAAAGAAATTAAGACTTTTATTTGGTAAGGATGCATTATATTGATCAAAAGTGAAATTTTTAATGCTTAATGTTACCAAACATATTGAATTAATTCAAATAAATGCTGTTCTTTTGAACTTTCTATTCATCTGTGAATCCTGAAAAATAAAATTTTTCACAGTTTCCACAAAAATATTGTGCAGCACGACTGTTTCCAACATTGATAATAATCAGAAATGTTTCTTGAGCAGCAAATCATCATATTAGAATGATTTCTGAAGATCATGTGACACTGAAGACTGGAGTAATGATGCTGAAAATACAGCTGCACATCACAGAAATAAATTACAGTTTAATATATATCCACAGAGAAAACAGCTGTTTTAGATTATAATAATATTTCCAAATTTGTACTGTATTTTTGATCAAATAAATGCAGCCTTGCTGAGCAGAAGAGACTCAAAAACCTTAAAAAATCTTTCCAATTACAAACGTTTGAACTAAACAACAAAACAAAACATAATCAACAAAACAAACATGCTGCGGTTTTGGGCTCGTTCAGTTAGTGTTCAGGACTATCTGTGTGGGTTCTGCCAGTATCTGGGGTTGTACGGAGGTTGTAGAGAACAAAATACGAGAAGCGAGGTTCAGAAACATCTGATCAGAAACACAAGCCACTGACTTCAGCATGCAGTCTGCTCTCAAACTGGCCTCCAGTTACTCCTCTGCGTCTTTAAATCCAGACGGATCTGTTCTTGCAGCTCATTTCTCTCAGGACTTGGCCTCTGGAACTCAATCTGAGGCCTGATGGAGGCCAGCGCTCGCGTTTGACATTCGTTCAAAGCCCTGGAGACGATCAGCGGCGCTCGTAAAGAGACCAGTAAACTTTTACACGCTAGCTACTTAGTGCACTCATAAAATGAGTTCTGTCAGGAGAGACCTGCGTGGAGGAAACACAGAGGTTCTCCAGATTAAACAAACAGAATGTTTCCATGGATCTGGAGGTCATGTTTAGAATGGAATACTAGCACACTGCATAGTGCTTACTGCATAGTATACACTGCAATCGAAAGATATATCAGATATTTGCCATTTTTTAAATGAATTATTACTATTCAGCACAACTGTTGAATTACAATACTTGTATTTATAACTGACTGTCTTAAAAAACATTAAAGCACTGAGCTTATATATGTATTTCTTTAAATAAATCTACATAATAATTGCACAAAGCCATCTCGATATTTGTTGACTGGAATGATGAAGAACGGTGAGTTATGCTTATTTTTATCAAAGCAGCTCGTCTCGTTTCTTCTAGTTTCAGATCTGCGTGAGAATAAACACGTGAAGCTGTCAGCGGCTGCAGGGACCTTCATCTGCAGCACGTCCTATTTACAATCCTCCTGAAACGGGCCACAAATCACAGTCCAACACACTCGCTCAGGGTTTCGGCAGACTATCAGAGCGTTCACTCACACATCCATGACCCGATGCATCAGAAGATACAGAGCGCAGGAACAGATGGCCCGGGTCCAGGTGGAGCGGAGGATGCTGGGTAATTTAATATCCCATTACGCATGTCTGACACAAACCAAAATGAGTGAGACACAGAAGGTCCTGCACTGCCGCCAATATGACGCGGATTCATCACTCAGTATACAGAATAGGGATGGGCATTCGATTAATTTTTCTTAGTCGATCGTCGGGAGAATTAACGATCGACTATCGATTAATCATTAATATTTTTATAATAAAATTAATTATTTAACTTTTATAATTCAAAGATGAAATGAATACAAAAATACAGCGTGTTTTTCCTCGATGAGACCTTTATTACAAGATAAACTTGTGGCAGACTACGTTAAACTAGCTACGTTCAGGCAAACTGAACATATATGCGCGTGCATATGCGGTGCTCTGAAGCAGCGGAACCTGCGGCTGCGAGCCGGCGTTCTTAAACGGAGACCTCATTTGTTCCAAAATAATGATAATACAAAAGAATCATGTTAAACAATAACTTAAACAAAAAACATAATAATACTTAGATCTGACAGGTTTTGTCAAAATGTAACTCAAAACTATCCAAGCCAGAAGAAAGTGCTTCCTAACAATTAGGCTTACTTAACAAATTAGGCTACTTAAAGCCTCGTGAAAAATAACTAACTTTAGTAACTCGCATACAACTTCTGCACCAGTTTACTGATTTTTGTTGAGAAATATAAGCATGTTGACATGATCTGAGGTCAGACGCGACCGCAACCTGGTGACCGTCAGTCCAGCCGCCGAAAACACCCGCTCTGAGGGGACTGACGTTGCCGGGATGCACAGGTACCGCCACGCTAACTTGGCCAGCCTAGGAAACCTTATTCCATTCACTTTCCACCAATTTCTAGGTGTGCAATTCAGGGGTGGGGAAGTCTCCCTCAGAAAGTTCTGAAGTTCTGTTTCGATGCCAGCCTCGCATTGAGTGGTATAGTGATCCCCAAGGAGTTGTGCCATAGCAGATGACTGGGAGGTCGCGACTTCAGTGTTTGCGCTCCCCTCGTCCGTGTCAGACAACGCAGCCTCGACTCCCCCAGCCTGTTGGATAGCCGCCCTATCGGTCCCCACCGCCTCTCCCAGTTCAACCAGTTTCACATTAGCAGCCAGTCTCTGTGTTGGTGTAAGAAAGCCCAGGTGTTTGTGACGAGGGTCCAGCATTGATGAGATCATGGGGGCGAATGACACAAACTCACCAGACTCAATCTGTATAAATATATGATGAGGAATCAATAATCAGAAAACGTTGTATTTTTTGTTGTTTATTTTATGAATAAAATTAATATTAAAATTAATATTTTTATGGAGTAAGAGTAACAGTTTTATTCTTCGCGGGGCGGGGCTTATTGCTTAAATCTAAATAGGTAACGAATAAACGAATACATGTGTTATAATAACGTTATATTTTTTATTGTTTATTTTACGAATAAAATAAATATTAAAATTAATATTTTTATGGAGTAACAGTTTTATTCTTCGCGGGGCTTATTGCTTAATTCTAAAAAGGTAACACGCAGATAACAGGAAAGTATCCATGTAATTATGTATATGTAAACTAAGATAACTTACATTCATTCGTTGGATGAGAGAGGAACGCACTTTTGTCTTGAATTCGATGAGTCTGGGCCCGTCTCCTTCATTGCGCATGAGGTGGATATTGATGAGGCCGAAGGTGACGGGATAAGTGTTCAAGATGGAGACGTCTTTCTCTGCAGACATAACCATGGTGGGACATTTAAGTGCTGACAGCACGGGCTGTGTGTCCTCCATCAGCTGCCAGTACTCATCCTTCAACTCCAGGATCCTGGCATCTTGAAGCTTGGTCACGGTTCGGTCCGACAGCACAGCAACAACAGCCCACCGCTGCTCCACCAGCCGATCAAACATCTCGCACACGGAGTTCCACCGTGTTTTACACGACTGGGTAAGCCGGTGAGTTGCGAGGCCCATTTGCTCCTGTTTCTTTTGCAGCGCTTTGGTTGCTGTAGTGCTGTGATTAAAGTGGCTAACGAGTTTACTAGCCGCTGATATTACCCGATGAAGATACAGTGCAAATCCGTCATTTATGGCCAACTGGAGGGTGTGTGCAAAGCAGGCAACGGAAATCCAGGGCACTCTGGTGGGACTGTTGGCAGCTACAATATTGGCCGCGTTGTCATGAACGCATGCAATAACTCGGCCTTTAAGTCCCCACTGGTCTACAGCTCCATTCATTTTCTCAGCGAGGTGGTCAGCTGTATGCCGGCCTGGCAGGCTTTCTGTGAGCAGGACCGCTGTGTTCATTTGCCAGTCATCACTGATGTAGTGGCAGGTTATGGTGATGTAGCTCTCAGCTGTTAAAGCGGTCCAGCAGTCTGTAGTTAGAGCAACTCTCTCAGCTTTGCTCAATTCTTTTAACAGCTGCTGCTTTCGTTCTTCGTAGTGAGTTTCTACCAGTCTGGTTATGGTGCGTCGTGATGGAATTTGATATGCTGGTTCCAATAAATGTATCAGTTCTCGAAAACCATTGCCCTCAACAACACTTAAGGGCGGAATATCCATCTCAAGGAACTTGCAGATCCCTTGGGTAATTTTCTCTGCTCGTTGTGCATCACAGCTCCGAGTCCGTGCTAACGCTGACTTGATGCTAGGTTGAGACCGAGAGCAGGATGCACCGCCACCGACATTAACCAGAGACGGATGCACTTTGTTTAAGTGGTACATCATTTGAGTCGTGGCCGTGTTGTACTTATACACGGCATCTCAATGTTTGCAGTGAACTATTTCGCTTTTTAAATCAAAATGGTCCCACGCCACACTTCGCCGTGACCTCTTCATGATTATTCTTTTGAAATCAAACCGGAAGATCACAGATAACTGAGTATGGTGTCAAATATTGCACCCTGGTGGTAAAATGTTTAATTGCTGGCACACAGTGAAATTCATTTAATTGCTTCAAGACTCATACTACGCTACACAACGCAACATGCATTAGATTTAAAAAAAATGCATTAGATTAATCGATAACAAATTAACGTGATCGACGAAATTCTTAACGATCAATTATCGATCGTCGATTAATCATGCCCATCCCTAATACAGAAACAAAAAAAAAGATGTTTTTCCTCACTGTTTCTGTCTTGTTTTTCAGAGCAAATATCTAAACACTCATAAATCAAGTTACATTTATTTTTTATATGCAAAATGACATTCTAAGTGATCAAAATGAAGTGAGTTTCTGCTTAAAACAAGAACAAATATCTAGATAATTTATCTTGTCATTTTGCATCTCCAGAAAATGTGTCTTGATTTAAGAATGTTTAGATAAAACAAGACAGTTTATTAAAATCAAGATGTACTCACAACCAGCATTATTTTAGATACTTTTATTAATATTATAATTTTTTTGTTTTCATTTTAATTTTAGTTAAAGTTTTAGTAATTATGTTGTGTTTTTATCATTTTTTATTTATGTATTTATTTACTTTTTTTAAATATGTCTATATAGTTTATTTATTCATTTTTATTTGAGTTTTAGTTCTATTTTAGTACATCAAGTTAAACTAAATAACAGCTGAAGTTATTAAAGTCATAGTTTTTCGTGTGTGTATATATAAATATATACAGTATTTTTAGTTAAAGCTTTATTGTAAGTAACAAAAATTGTTCATGGTTTTAGTTTTACTTTATAATAACCTTTATCATAACTCATCTGTCTTCGATAATAAGATGTATTTCATAATAAAACATGATATTTCATAAAAAAGTTGTAAGATGGGACTCGACTGGATGGTGAAAATGATTTCTAGAATTAGTTCTGATAAAAAATTATTAATGAAAATACATTTTTCGTTTTAATAACATGCACTGAATTTAGAATGCAAAAAGTGTAATTTTAATGAATCATCCTTATACTTATTATATTGTAAATTATATTTTTCTTAAATACTTGATTTTTTCAATATTTTTCAATATATTTCTTATTTTGTTTACTTTTTTATAATAATAATAATCATAATACAATAATCATGATGATTTTACAGTCATATTGATATATGAGATGACACAGCCTAATTGTGAAACTGCAGAAGTTAATATTTAACCAGCGTGACCATAAATCATTAGCTAACGAATAAAGACTCGTTCAGAAAGCCACTGCAGGACGAAGCCATTCATTATTCATCAGCATCTTTACTCCTTCAGCGTTCAGACAGTTAAAGCATTTCCTCCAGAGGGACGAACGTCTCTCTAATCGAGGAAAAATAATGTGCAATTTGGGCCGACATCATTTCCAAAGGCCAGCGTGAGGCCTCAGCTCAGTTCTTAGAGAAATTATAGGCTTTATGGAAAATTGTTGCATAAAAAAATCGCTCCAGACTGACTACAATCTCAGCTCTTCTTCCGCTCTCTCCCCACGCACGTAAATATAAAGCGGTCAGTGCTATTTTAGGGCTCTTTGTGAGTGTGTGAGTGTGTATCTGGCTCTGTTGTATAATAAACAGCAGCTCCAAAAGAAAACACAGCATTCATTAGAGTTTCTGGAATCATCTGAATTATCAGGGTCATAGATTAGGGATGAATCGGGGAGCTTCTCGGACCGTCACACGCTCAACATCAGCAACAGAAGCAGGGTTTGTGTCTTCAGACTGAAGAGGAGTGTTTATGATGCAACAGGAGATGCATTCACACACGCAAACTGACATTTAAATAGTCTGGAGTCGTTTGACGAACTGTAATTTAGCGCCATCACAAACGCATCTTTCTGCAGACCTTCGCAAATATCATGTAGACGCAGATGCATCTTCTGCATCTTTTCCCTGTTACTGAAGCATCAAACGCTGGATCTACACATAATACATATGTTTGCTTCAAAACATCTCAAAAATATCACAATTGTGTTTCAATCCTCCCTAGATGTACGTCCAAAAACATGGTATTATAATCAGGGTTGGGCAAAACTCAGAAAAGAAGAACTGAATCCAATGAAAGGAAGAGGAATTTGCTGAATTTGAATTCAACGTAATTCAACACTCTTCCAACCTGGGGCCCAACAAGTTAATTTGCAGTATTAAATATGATGAAACACACTACCGGATTTTGAAAGAAGTCTCTTCTGTTCACTAAGGCTGCATTTATTTGATCAAAAATACA